>NW_020175387.1:537289-551693 GCF_003031525.2 Neophocaena asiaeorientalis asiaeorientalis | reverse complement strand
CCCTAATGCCCCCTTTTTTTTTTTTTTTTTTTTGCGGTACGCGGGCCTCTCACTGCCGTGGCCTCTACCGTCGCGGAGCACAGGCTCCGGACACGCAGGCCCAGCGGCCACGGCCCACAGGCCCAGCCACTCCGCTGCACATGGGATCCTCCCGGACCGGGGCACGAACCCGCGTTCCCTGCCTCGGCAGACGGACTCCCAACCACTGCGCCACCAGGGAAGCCCTAATGCCCCATCTTAATCTTTAGCCTCTTAAGATTTTTCTTCTTCAGACTTCCCTCTCTCCCATTTATTTTCTCCATCTCATCTACTCAGAAATCAAGATTCTTTTGGCATTCCAATTAGAGAAATTCCAAAATTCCTTTATACATGATGGTAGTTATCACTTATCTTCATAGATTCCAGAAAGGGCTTTCTGGAAAGGTAAGACTGTTTGGAAATACAGGATGTGACAGAATTTTTTGACAACTGCAATGTTTGTATTATTCAAACTTACAAAGGAACAGACTAAACTGGGGAAAAAAAAAGTTCAGCTAAGCCTAGGCAGCTATTTTATCACCACCTAAAATCTATACTTTGACTCCTGTAAGTGCTCTATGCAACCTACTAATGCTTTCCCGCCATCCCCAAACTTTCAACTGTGCTCTCTGGAATGCCAGTCTCAACTTCGTCGTCTGTCTAAAGTCTAGCTCTCCCCTGGGAACAATATTTCTCTCCTTTGTGGCCTCCTTAAGTAGAGATTAGCTTCATCTTCCGCAAACCACAGGGTCCGAGAGGTGGGTCTTTATACTTTCCATTTCCTAGTGGATGCCACCTTCAGGATCCTGCTTCCACAGAAATCTTAGCCTTTGAGGATTCATGCCACTGAGGTGTATCGCTATCTACCATGCTCCATAATCTTTCACTATCCTTCCAAGCACCTCCCATGATTCGCAGATCTTTCTTTATCCCCGAGTGCCACCATCACCATGAATTATTTCCGTGTTTCCATGGATAACCCAGATAACAAACTGGCCCCTCAACTCCTCATCTCCAGTGACCTCCTCCACACCAAGTCAGCCACCCCCGCCCCACGGTTCCATTTAGCATCCCAACTGCTCTACACTATGAAATCATTCATGCAGACGTTCTGCTCTCTGAACATGTTACATTGTCTGTTATAGCATTTCTAATAGATTAAACAGCTTTTTAAGTAATTTCATAAAATCGCAATTTGGGGCATTCATCAGAAATGTAAGCTCCATCCCCTTCCTGCCCCAGCATCACACCCTTGTTTCTGACAGAATAAGAGTTTACTAATTATTTGCTTTAAGTTCAGGTACTCCCTCCACGTGCACTCCTTGTAGAAATAATGTGAAACAACCCAGGCTCCCAAGACGCAGGTCTCCATAGTTTGGCTTTTCAAGACCCATCAGGGTCTTAAATATCTGTGGAGGTAAGTAGGACCCTGCGATAATTCTTCAAACCATACCATTTGCGTGGCAGTTATTATAACCTACCTAGGTTTGCATGAATTGTTTCAAAGATTTTAAACACAGAGAAGAAAAATGTCAATTTACTTCACCTCAATAAGGATACTGTATCCCCTGAGGATTCAGTTACCGCAGACTGTTTGTCACTAACACTTTAAAAGAAGAAAACATTTGTAAGAATGTAAACAAGAGAAACTTTTCATCAGGATTGTACTTTCCACATAATCAAGCCATTTTTCAACTTATAAAACGTATCTCTGGAAAGAAACTCTGGTAAAATTAAGACCTTTACAGTCTATTACAACATGGATAATTTTTGCCCAGATGTGCTTACCAGAGACATTAAATCAATGTCTTCCCCAAACATAAGTTCAGCAGAATTGAGCTGTAACTGAGCATTCACAATGTCACTCTTTCAAAAACTCTCTCATGGATCTTTATTTCTATGAATTCAAGTTTAATTTCTTATCCTCCCCAGCAGTCTCCAACCAGCCTTTTTAATAAAATTCTTCCCCTCTGCTATAGTTAAAATTAGCTCCAACAAACACAGCATGACCATCTACAGCTCGATGCCTTCACTGGAACTCTTCCTCTCTCCTGAAATGACATTTCTTCTTCCATCCACCTGTGAAAACCTTAACCATCCTTCAAGGTCCGGCTCCATGTTCACACTTTCTTGAAGCTGTCCCTCAAACTCCTTCAGCATTTAAGTCTATCTTTAAACTTTAACAACAAATTATGTAATGTCTGTTACTGTTTCTGTTTCAAGTCTGTAATTCTTATTGCCTCAAATAGTTTATAAGCTTTACCAGAACAAAATATTTCATCTAGTATTGACAGCATGAGGGTTTCATCTTTCCCGGCATTTGTCGGACCTTGAAATCACACTTCTGTTTCTATCCTTGCTTTACTTACGTCTTATTCATTCTTGTCTTGAAACTGGTGAACTTGACTCCCAGGATGGTTTTGATATTTGCTTGATTCTTACCTTTACCATGTCTCTAGTTTTTGGTTTTTCTCCCTGTGTCTAGTGCACCACAAGATGTAATGCATGCCTGGTAATGAACCAGGCACCAAGGATTCAAAGCTATTTAAGAACCTCCAAAAAACTCCATCTAGTGAGATAGATAGGTAAACAGATATGTTATTCTCGAAGATAAGTCCTCCTATAGAGGTATGACTTGGTGCTGTGGGAGCACACAAGTGACAACTCTGCTCAGAGCTCAATAAGACTTCTTATAAAGGTGAACTTTGAGCTAGAACTTGAATGGCAAATAAGAGCTTACCTTGAAGAGAAAGAAGGAAATCCAAAACTGAAGCAAGAGTCAAGGCATGAAAGAACTTGTAATATTTGAAGATCAAGTTGTATAGCTAGAAAGTGCCATGGATGTGGGCAGGGAGGGGCTAATGCTTAGGGACAAGGTATATATGAGGGGAAAAAAAAAAACCACCCAGAAAGGGGCTATATACGGCTTTGAAAGCCATGCAATAAAATCTAATTCATCAGGCTTCCCTGGTGGTGCAGTGGTTGAGAGTCCGCCTGTCAATGCAGGGAACACGGGTTTGTGCCCTGGTCTGGGAAGATCCCACATGCCGTGGAGCGGCTGGGCTCGTGAGCCATGGCCGCTGAGCCTGCGCGTCCGGAGCCTATGCTCCGCAACGGGAGAGGCTGCAACAGTGAGAGGCCTGCGTATCTCAAAAAAAAAAAAAAAAAAAAAACCAAAATATAATTTACAAAGAAGAAAAAAAAAAAAAAAAAAAAAAAAAAACCAAAATCTAATTCATCAAGTAGGAAACAGAAAGCCAACAGAGGTTATTAAGCTGGGAAGTGAGTTAAACAGATTTATTTTTATGGGAAGGTAACCCTGGAAGTCACATCAAGAATGGATTTGTGTGGCACAAAGCTAAGTAATAACCTAGGATATAAATGGCTAGAATGGATTAGAGAGGCATTTCTGATATGGAATTCGTAACACTTGGGGAGATAACCAACTGGATGTGTGAGGTAAAGGAGGAGAGTTAGGGTAGAGAGACAGATGAGAACATCCAGAGCTCTGTTTTACACACTGAACTGTGTTTGTGTCTAGGAGGGCATTTGAAATAAGTGGGTAGTACTACATTAGGAGAATACATAGGAAACACGTTCATTATATGCAAGAATCACGGTAAGTTCTAATCTTACTTTACTTTAAGGCAGTATTACAGTAGGCAGGAAGCCTGGGCCATAGAATGCATTGGGTCTTGGTACTACTAAACTTTGATTTCCTAAACGAAATGAAATAACTGAGCCAATAAAAATGAAATCCCTACTTCTCAAAATGGGTCTTAGGAAAAACCCAATGAGCAATAAGACTGCAATAGAGCCCTTGGGGAGATGAAGCAGTGAGGAACAGATCATGCTCTGATAGGCAGGGACAAAAAGAACTGTAAGACTGAGCTCAGTCCTGAAGTGTGACCAATGCCATGTCCATCCAACTCAGACTCCAATCCCCACCTCTCAATAAGTAGTTAAGATGGGGACTTACAGCGCTTACGTCATGATCCCAAGAAAAGAGTAATATTACATCCACTGCCAAATACATCCATCCAGAGACCAGAAGGATTTGACTATTTGGCCTTGGTTTAAGGGTAGATGAAGAGGAGGAATGGACCACAGGTTCAGTAGAAAAGATCATTATAATGGTAGAGTTTATCTTCTTCAGTAGGGTTAGTTTCTAAAGCAAAAGGTAAAAGCCAATTCTATAAAAATTACCCTTGAAAATCCCTAAAGAAGAAATAATTTTAGAAACTGAACTCTTGTCTCTCAACTTGTAGGACTGACACAGGCTTGTTTCCCTCCCGCGCTGGAGCAAATCACTGTTTCTGCACTTGCGCACCAGATGAAGCAGTTAGCCTACCCTTAGAGAAGATGAACAATCTTTTAACATATTAGAATAACCCTCAGTACCACAGTCACATGAGGGCATGTAGGATTTGAGAACTAAGGGGCACAGATGACTCAGGCTTTCAACCTCAACACTGCTCTAGAGCTCACGTTCCCTGAGAATGATAAATGATGTCACTCACACTAGCTACACAGTGCTATTTTCTCTCTACTTTTGCTTAGCATATGTAACAGAATATGCGTAAGCCCTAACTCTACAGCACTCCCAAACATCCAAATGTTAGCCATCAGTAACGCAATATACCCACTACTCGATAATCATTTTTATTAACAATGGTTCGCTAGCATCACTTTTACATAGATATTACATTCATAAGACAAAAAATATACTAATGAATTTACAAACCTTTCTCCTATATCCAAATTAGCTTCCGTTTCCAATTCAATATCATTACTATTAGGTTTATCTTGAGAAGCTGCTGTTCTTGCTCTTTTACTTTCCACTACTTTTGCTGCTGCCTTAAAAAGGGGGTTGCAGGAGACGAAGGGATGCATTAAAACATTTAAAACAAGTAACATTTAATTAAGCCTTCTTGTTCTTTGACAGTCATAACCCAAGTGTCTTGTCACAGGTCAATAAAGGGCAGTGCATTGTTATTTTCCTCAGTAACTATGATATCACCATCAGCAACCTGCTTGGTTAATAAGAATTATGGAGAAGGGCTTTCCTTGCAAAGGTACTTGATACAGACAATGCTCTCTAGTCAGTGTTAAGATAAAAGGTTACTTTAAAAAAATTTTTTTAAAGATTCTATGTATTTTAAAATAAAACTATCTCAAATTAATGCTCTCATATAACATATTAAAACTTTTTGAGGCTAACACAGGATAAAATGTAAAAAGAAAAATTTTAATGACCCTTCTTCAGTCCAATTTGACTTTTCCCAAAAATATGCTAAAAATTTCATTTAAATTTAATTAAACTATTTATTTTCACTTATTTCTTAATTCATTTTGATAACTTTCCCCTCAACTTTCTATTTTGAAAAATTTCCCCAACTTTTACTTTGAAAAGTTGTAAAAATACTACAAAGATAACCAATAAACCCTTTAGATCCACTAATTATAACATTTCACCACATTCTTCTACAAAAATCACTAAATAAAATTCTGATTAGTTTTAAAGAATTTCTATTTCAAGTATTCTCCTTTATTGTAACAATTACTCTTAAGTCTGTTTAGAATCTCTCTGAAATATGCATACCTTCATTAGAAAGGTTGACGATTTTTCATTTAGCACATAATTCACGTAACTCTTAATTTTCTCCATCATGTGGTTGTAGCTGAAGTGTTGAAAAATGGAATGGAATGTATCTTTCTGAGAGATTATCATAAGCAATTTCCTTTTTAAAGGCTAAAGAAAACAGAAGAAACTTACTAGCACATAAAGCACAAATAAAATACTAGAAATTTTGTCATATTATTTAATTGAAAAAAATCACTTTATAAACAAAAACTCAAGAGGTTTTAAAAATGCTCCCGTTTTAAATGCCCACCAATATATTTTTTGACTTAAAAAAATTTAATATTTTACACATATGCAAAAGGATTAAAAAACCTTATGAGCCTAAATATCCATTACCAAGTTTAAGAAATAAATAATTATCTGTATAATAGAAGCCTTATTTACTACCATAATCTGATGGCACCCTCCCCCACCCTGGTCTTCCTCTTCTCAAGGTAACCATTATCCTGAATTTAGAACTTCAGCACATCCACACATTCCCTTACACTTGCACTACATATGTATGCATCCATAAACAATATATATAGCATTGTTTACCATGGTTTTAACTTTATACCAATGGTGTAAAGCCCTAAATGGTATTTTTGATAAAAGCCCTAAATGGTATTTTTGATCAATGGAATACTGTACAACAGTGAAAGTAACTAGTAATTCTATAAATATCAAATCAACATGGATGTCAGAGAGTTGAGCAAAATATAGAAAGTTTCGGGCTTCCCTGGTGGTGCAGTGGTTGAGAGTTCGCCTGCCGATGCAGGGCACACGGGTTCGTGCCCCGGTCCGGGAAGACCCCACATGCCGCGGAGCGGCTCGGCCCGTGAGCCACAACTACTCACCGGAGCCTGTGTTCCGCAACGGGAGAGGCCACAACAGTGAGAGGTCCCCGTACCGCAAAAAAAAACAAAAACAAAAACAAAAAAAAACCATTTAGGGGCTTCCCTGGTGGCACAGTGGTTAAAAATCCGCCTGCAAGTCCAGGGCACACGGGTTCAAACCCTGGTCCGGGAAGATCCCACATGCCGCGGAGCCACTAAGTCCGTGCGCCACAACTACTGAGCCTGCGCTCCAGAGCCCGCGAGCCACAACAGCTGAGCCCGTGTGCCACAACTACTGAAGCCCACACGCCTAGAGCCCGTGATCCGCAACAGGAGAAGCCACCTCAACGAGAAGCCCGCGCACCGTGACAAAGAGTGCCCCCCCCCATCGCCGCAACTGGAGAGAGCCTGCGCACAGCAATGAAGACCCAAAGCAGTCAAAAATAAATAAATAAATAAAAGTAAAATTTAAAAAATATATACCATTTATTCACCTTTCCCTCCAGCCTGTTGAAAGCATGTAGGCTATTTTCTATTACCACAATGCTATTAAACATTTTCCTACATGCCTTCTTGGGCACAGTACAAGTTTTTCTTAGACAACAGTTCTTTCAATGCTGGTTGCACAATAAGGCTATAAAGCTTTAAAAAAATTCCACTTCTCAAGCTCTATCCCAGAACAATTGTCACAGTACAGCCTAGTTTTCTTTTTTCAGTTTTTATTTTTTTAATAAAGCTTCATGGTTTTAAAAGTATGCAGTGAAAGTAAAAACAGTTACTCTAGGGTATTTATCTAGAAGTGGAATTGCTGGAATGCATGCTTACTGATTTTGTTAAAATGCTCTCCAAAGCTTAAGTACCAATTTACCCTTCTGAGAGGAAGGTATGGCACTTTTATCATTTCTCCACATTTTGAGCCAACTGTTGGTATGCTAAGACATTTTTAATCATTGCCAATCAGAAGTATAGGAAATGCTATTTCAATATATTACTTGGTATTAACCTGATTACGAATATTAGTGAGGTTAACACTTTCTCTCTTAGGCTTACTGGCCATAAAGTTTCCTCTTCTGTGATGTACAAGTAGAGTGGAATTTTCAGTAGTCTCACAGTACTAAGGCAAAAAAGTAAGGGCAGGGAACCCAATAAACATACCAGGCTTGCAGCTGAAATCTCAGGAGGGTTACACCGTAGGAACAGGGGCAAATTAGAGATAGAATAAGCCTTACTAAAGGCTCAGTCCTTCAGTGAATTAAGGTGATTCCCTCTCCCCCAAACCACCATGTGAAAAGGTACTCAACTTCATTAATCATCAAAGAAACAGAAATTAAAACCCAATGCGATAGCACTACATATTTGCCTGAATGACTATAACGAAAACCACATATAAGGTCTGTGAAGCAACTGGAACTCTCCCACACTACTGCAGGAATTGATAATAACTACTTTGGAAAATTCTGGCAGTATCTACTAAAACTGAGTATGTGCATATCCTACAACTCACCAATTCTATTCCTAAGTATATACCCAATAGAAACACATATATTTTTTCTACAAAAGACATGTAAAGGAATGTAATGGACAAAATACGGAAATAACTCAAATGTCCATCCACAGTAAAATGGATAAATTGTAGTATATTCCTACAGTGAAGCAATGAGAATGAACAAAACGATTGTTATAAGCAACACCATGTATCTCTCTTACAAATATAAACTTGCTATATGATTCCGTTATATAAAGTTCAGAAATAAGAAAGACTAATCTTGGATGTTACAAGTCAGGATAGCGGTTACCCTTGAGAAGGTGGTTGGGATGGTGCCTGGAGGGTGCTGGTGATGTTCTGTTTCTTGATCTAGGAGGTCACCACACAAGTGTGTTCCTTTTGTGAAAATACACCTACTTATACACTTATGATACATGGACTCTACTAAAGGTATGCTATTGTTCAATAAAGAGTTCACTAAAAACTGTATAAAACTACATTTCTTTGAATAAGCTTAATTTGCTCTCATAACTTTGTTTTTAATACTGAAAAATTAACTTCTATTGACCTTAACATTACACATACACACAAAAACTAGTGATAACATAAGAAACCTCCAGAAAAATAAGCAAGCTATAATGCATTTCCCTACACCTGCACTGCTCAATATGGTAGCCACTAGCCACACAAGGCTACTCAGCCCTTGAAAGGCGTAAGCCTGAATTTTGCCTTAAGTATAAAATACACCCTAGATTTCAAAGACTTATACAGTTGTACCTTGGTATCCACATGGGATTGGCTCCAGGACTCCCCTCGGGTACCAAAATCCAAGGATGCTCAAGTCCCTTATATAAAATGGTGTAGTATTTGCATATAACCTACACATTTCCTCACATATACTTTAAATCATCTCTAGATAACCTATAATACCTAATACAATGTAAATGCTATGTAAACAGTTGCCAGTGTGTGACAAATTCAAGTTTTGCTTTTTGAAACTTTCTGGAATTTTTTCCCCCTTAATATTTTCAATCTGCAGTTGGTTGAATCCCCAGATATGGAACCCAGGATACAGAGGGCTGATGGTACAAAAAAGGGAGTGCAAAATATCTCACCAATACTTTTTACATTGATTGTTAAAAAGAATAACGTTTTTGGATATACTGGGTTAAAATAAAGTGTTACTAAAATTAGTTTTACTTGTTTCTTTTTACTTTTTTAATGTGGCTACTAGAAATTTTTTTTTTTTTTTTTTTTGCGGTACGCGGGCCTCTCACTGTTGTGGCCTCTCCCGTTGCGGAGCACAGGCTCTGGACGCGCAGGCTCAGCAGCCATGGCTCACGGACCCAGCCGCTCCGCGGCATGTGGGATCTTCCCGGACTGGGGCACGAACCCGCATCCCCTGCATCGGCAGGCGGACTCTCAACCACTGCACCACCAGGGAAGCCAGGCTACTAGAAAATTTAAAATCACATACGGGACTGGCATTATATTTCTGTTGGACTATACTGTTTAAAAGAGAAAACGTTTCTTTTCTCCTCCAATGTTCTTTCAATTTTCCTTATTTCATATAAACGGCTCCAAACTTCTGATTCTAATTTAAATAATTACCGTATAAGAATTTGGGTCACCAAATATTCTTTCAAAGACTTCTTCTGCTTCCTTAAAATTTCCATTTTCCATGCAAACAGCTATAGCCTAAAAGACAGGATGACAAATACAAACCTTAGACTGCTTTTTAAAATATCTAATTGTTGTTTAATATTGAAATAACTCAGGTAAGTCTAAACTACTTCATTTAAAATATTCTTATGTAGCTTAATAATTTTGATTTGATAAATGATATTAAAGGCAAGAATTAATAAATAAGTCAGGAGCTACATTATATATATTGAGGACCCACCTAAACAGTCATTTTGAGCAAAAGGGAAGAGAGAGAAGGGGTAGATGGATGGTGTTTGTGATGATTAGGATATATAAAAGTTGCTACTTAGGACCCCAGGAAAATCTCTAATAGAAACTCAGGAAGCCAGATGCTTTTGAATAATCATTTTATAAACTGGCCTTTTTTGATACCACATGTGGTAAGATATAGGACCACCATTACCATCTGGGTAGGTTTGTAAACTTGGGAAAGCTATTTAACCTCTTGGTGCCTCCGTTTCTTTACACCAATGTAAAATGGTGAAAATAATAGTACCTATTTCACAGGGCAGTTGTGAGGATTAAACAGTTATATATAAAAGTGCATAGAACAGTATCTGGCAAACAGTAAGCAATGTATTATTACACGTTTGCTATGTATTTTATGTAACCCATTCAACTTTACTGGTATATTTAGCAAAGGCCTGCTTCCCCTAGAACTCCAAAAGATTGGGATAACATGACAAATCCCTTTGCCCTGGGCTGAAATTCTTAAAAGCAGCAGTCATTTTTCTGCCGATTCTCTTCAGGTCTTAATTCTAATTGACAGTCACCACACCGTCAATAATTAATTCCTGAAAAGGTGGGACACCACCTGGATTTTCTCCTACCCAACCATGAAAATTTTTTTAAAAACTAGGAAAAGTTTATTTAACTATGAAATTCCTGAGTACATACTTTGCCTGTAAACAAAACATTTTCCCTGCTATTATATCTTTGAATGACTTTCTTTGGTTTCTCACTCTTTAATAGGCTACTCCTACTAAAATTTTCTCTACGTAGTTAAAATTTTACATTCTCTTAATCGCAAAAACCCATTCATTTCTTATTATTTGATAATCTTTAGGGACTTCTCTAGTGGTCCAGTGGTTAAGACTCTGCGTGTCCACTGCAGGGGGAGTGGGTTCAATCCCTGGTCAGGGAACTAAGATCCCGCATGCCATGTGGTGTGGGCAAAAAAAATATTTAAAAAAAATAAAAATAAAAGGTAATCTTTAAATGGGAGAGCATAAACCACTGGCTTTTGAAAGTTGTTTAGTAATCTTTCAATAGATTTGGCATATTTTCCAACATGGGGGCAATATGCACTTAGGTAGAAAACATTAAGTCCCAACTCTTAGTCCTCATGTCAAGACAATAAATCATAGATCAAACTTCTAAAGAGAATGATTATATTATATTTTACTACAGGTTTACCATCCAACTTCTATTAGGTGGCTCTTAGCTTCTTTAGATGTTGTTTTTATTTTCTAGCAAAATAATAATAATAAACACAAAGTAACACTCATACCTGAATTTTAATTAAATTCTGTATTTCTTCATGAAGCTTGTCATGTTCCTTTTCAATTGACGCCCAAATCATCAGGGCTGATTCCAAGGGTGTAATTTGTTCATCACTTTCAAACTGTGCATCTTTTAAAACCAAAATAAAAATAAGTAACTTAGAAAGCCATGAAGAAGTTTACTTTGTTAATTTTTTTATAAATTCATTTCTTTAAACATTGACTGAGTGTATACTATGTGCCAGGCACTGCTCTCGTATATACCAGTTTAGGGAAGATTTTTCAAGTTAATTTCCTCATTAAAATCAACTTAAAAAAATAAAAAACAGAAAAGGCTATATATGAGTTCACAAAACATCTGAAGATTTTCTCTACTAAAATACTGATTTTAAGACCTGAAATAAATTATATTTTATATAAGGTGTCACAATAACAGAATTCTTAAATGGTTTGTAAGTCTAACTGCAGTATAACACACTTCATTGAGATAGAGCATGAAATTAGTTTATTGTAAAATCTGATTTTCGCATATACTACTTTAAATCCTTGTTATATATTTTGTAGATATTTGAAACAGGATCAATCAAGAACTTATCTCTCTACCAACATTACTCCAATCACCAAAGCTTAAAAACCTAAGGAGTGACTTCCCTGGTGGCGCAGCAGTGGTTAAGAATCAGCCTGCCAACGCAGGGGACACGGGTTCAAGCCCTGATCTGGGAAGATCCCACATGCCGCGGAGCAACTAAGCCTGTGCACAACTACTGAGCCTGTGCTCTAGAGCCTGCAAGCCACAACTACTGAGTCCACGCGCCACAACTACTGAGCCTACGTGCCACACTACTGAAGCCCACGCGCCTAGAGCCCGAGCCCTGCAATGAGAAGCCCACACGCCACAACGAAGAGTAGCCCCCGCTCGCCGCAACTAGAGAAAGCCCGCACACAGCAACGAAGACCCAACGCAGCCAAAATAAATAAATAAATTTATTTTAAAAAAACAAAAAAAAAATGTAAGGAGTAACCGTTTTACTCCTTCCTCTTTCTCATCACCATATACCATCTGTTGCGATATTGTATAGTGGTTTTTAAAACTTTGGAGTTTATTACAGACTCTATCATGTACTACCTGTGTGGTGTTGAAAAAGTTATTTTGCCTTTCTAAGCCTCAGTTTCCTCACCTATAAAATGCTATAAATATGGGCTTCCCTGGTGGCGCAGTGGTTGAGAGTCCGCCTGCCGATGCAGGGTACACGGGTTCGCGCCCCAGTCCGGGAAGATCCCACGTGCCGCAGAGCGGCTGGGCCCATGAGCCATGGCCACTGAGCCTGCGCGTCCGGAGCCTGTGCTCGCAACGGGAGAGGCCACAATAGTGAGAGGCCCGCATACCGCAAACAAAACAAAACAAAACAAAAAATGCTGTAAATAAATACTATGTGAATATTTAATGACATAATATTTGTACTACTGTTAAACTTTCTTAAAATAGAATTTATCAGCTTATTCTTATCAAAGACTCACAGTGGCTGGTAACTACTTAGCAAATTACACACAAACATCTCCATTTGAAATTCAGGGTCACGTGTAGTTGAAAATCCAATACATAAACTAAAATTAAGTTTTAAATGCTGCCTCTCTTGAAATATAGTGATTCTTGATCACTGACCACAGCCTATTATACCTAAGATGCACCCTGGTGAATTTCAAGATTAAACCATGGGGTCACACACAAAACGGGGATTTTTTTTGCACCCTTGTTTTGAGAGAAAAAGTTGTTGGAAGGGAAAATAAGAATATAATGAACAACTGCTATATGTGAAGCCCAGCCAGGCACTTCTAGAACATTCTGTCACATTTAATTTACCAGACAGCTCTGTGAACCATGTTAGCTTATGGTCTACATCGGCCCATTTTCTTCCTCTGCCACCAGCCCAGCCAGCCTACCTACCTACCGTCTTCCGCACGTCTGCTTTGTCTCTAGCCCTAATCCACTGACTGTCCGGGTCCAACTCACCCCCACAACACAGCACACCACATGAGCCAGAGCTGGATGCGTGTGGGCTCCCAGAGCGGTCCTAATTGGGTGGGAATTCCTGCCACCCAGTCTGTTTATAAGTGAACAGTTCCATGCGATTATGGCCCACCACTGGAGACTGCCAGGAAAGCATTTTGTAAATTGTAAAACCCAATATAAATATGGAATTATTTGCATCAAAAGGTCCTTTACAACCTGGAAGAAATGGACAAATTCTTAGAAATGCACAAGGTGCCAAGACTGAATAAGGAAGAAATAGAAAATATGAACAGACCAATCACAAGCACTGAAATTGAAACTGTGATTAAATATCTTCCAACAAACAAAAGCCCAGGACCAGATGGCTTCACAGGCGAATTCTATCAAACATTTAAAGAAAAGCTAACACCTATCCTTCTCAAACACTTCCAAAATATAGCAGGGGGAGGAACACCCCCAAACTCATTCTACGAGGCCACCATCACCCTGATACCAAAACCAGACAAGGACAGCACAAAGAAAGAAAACTACAGGCCAATATCACTGATGAACATAGATGCAAAAATCCTCAACAAGATACTAGCAAACAGAATCCAACAGCACATTAAAAGGATCATCACACACCATGATCAAGTGGGGTTTATTCCAGGAATGCAAGGATTCTTCAATATACGCAAATCAATCAACGTGATACACCATATTAACAAACCGAAGGAGAAAAACCATATGATCATCTCAAAAGATGCAGAGAAAAATTTAGACAAAATTCAACACCATTTATGATAAAAACCCTGCAGAAAGCAGGCATAGAGGGAACTTTCCTCAACATAATAAAGGCCATATATGACAAACCCACAGCCAACATCGTCCTCAATGGTGAAAAACTGAAAGCATTCCCACTAAGATCAGGAACAAGACAAGGTTGCCCACTCTCACCACTCTTATTCAACATAGTTTTGGAAGTTTTAGCCACAGCAATCAGAGAAGAAAAGGAAATAAAAGGAATCCAAATCAGAAAAGAAGAAGTAAAGCTGTCACTGTTTGCAGATGACATGATACTATACATAGAGAATCCTAAAGATGCTACCAGAAAACTACTAGAGCTAATCAATGAATTTGGTAAAGTAGCAGGATACAAAATTAATGCACAGAAATCTCTCGCATTCCTATACACTAATGATGAAAAATCTGAAAGTGAAATCAAGAAAACACTCCCATTTACCA
>NW_020175387.1:515660-537272 GCF_003031525.2 Neophocaena asiaeorientalis asiaeorientalis | reverse complement strand
TGGGAAGCAGCCGTATAGCACAGGGAGATCAGCTCGGTGCTTTGTGACCACCTAGAGGGGTGGGATAGGGAGGGTGGGAGGGAGGGAGACGCAAGAGGGAAGAGATATGGGAACATAGGTATATGTACAACTGATTCACTTTGTTATAAAGCAGAAACTAATACACCATTGTAAAGCAATTATACTCCAATAAAGATGTAAAAAAAAAAAAACAAAAAGGTCCTTTAAATAACCATGCTGTAAATATTAGCCATTACTGATAAACTGAACCCGGCCTAGCCATTACAACCTAAAATAAACTATGAGGGCCTTCCCTGGTGGCGCAGTGGTTGAGAATCTGCCTGCCAATGCAGGGGACACGGGTTCAAGCCCCCGTCTGGGAAGATCCCACATGCCGCGGAGCAACTAGGCCCGTGAGCCACAATTACAGAGCCTGCGCGTCTGGAGCCTGTGCTCCACAACAAGAGAGGCCACGATAGTGAGAGGCCCGCACACCGCGATGAAGAGTGGCCCCCACTTGCCGCAACTAGAGAAAGCCCTGGCACAGAAATGAAGACCCAACACAGACATAAATAAATAAATAAATAAAATTAAAAAGAAAAAAAAAAAGAATGATCCATGCTTTAAAAAATAAAAATAAATAAACTATGAGGACAAGGGAGAGAGAGAATTATAGTTATAAAATCATTTTCCCTTATTAAATAAGTGCTAAAATCAAGCTCAAATAAGAGGTTTCAAATATCATTGTTGCCAGTTAGAAAAAGAGTATGCATGATAGCAATAGGAGTCACCACAAAGTTACCATAGCCCCATTCAGTGACATCTTTAAGACAGAGTACACATGGGCTTCCCTGGTGGCGCAGTGGTTGAGAGTCCGCCTGCCAATGCAGGGGACACGGGTTCCTGCCCCGGTCTGGGAAGATCCCACATGCCGCGGAGCGGCTGGGCCCATGAGCCATGGCCGCTGAGCCTGCGCGTCCAGAGCCTGTGCTCCGCAACAGGAGAGGCCACAACAGTGAGAGGCCCGCGTACCGCAAAAAAAAAAAGACAAGAGTACACGGAGCATGGTCCCCCAACAGCAACATGAGAATCACCTGGGAACTTAATAGAAATGTAAACTCCAGGGCCCCTCACTCACCCTACTGAATCAGAAACTCATGATGGAGAAGGGGACTCACCATTCTGTTCCTTAACAAGTTCTCTTAATAATTCGGAAGCAAGCTAAAATTTGAGAACCATCACTCTAGAAGATAGGGATTATATTTCCTTTACTAGCTTTAAATATGTCTGTGTACAGATGTACATGCCAAATACACGTGAGCAAACTCTCAAAAACAAAGGACTACTCCCATCTGTTTCTTTTCATTGTCTCCCCTTTAGACATAGATTGAAATATGTCCAATATAAGATAAAAACATATTTACCAAGGGTTTTTCCAGCTGCAATTCTTGTCAAAAATTGACATATGTATATAGTTCTCAGTTGATAAGCTGTTAGACTGGACAATCCATGAATAATAGCTGAAAGTAAAGAAAGTGAATCTTATTAAAACATCAAAACAAAACTCCAAACTTGACCCATCAGTGCCTCTGCGTGGTTTGCGGAGAAATAAGTTACAAATATCACCCAAAGATTATCATAAATTTAGAGTGTACGCTTTATTTATAGACAATTTTTAGGAAATCAGAACAAAAAAGAATAACAATGAAGACTTTTCCTTCAAAATAAAACTGATGTTTCACAGGCAGAATAATAAATCTTGAAAACTACGTACTTTCACAGGTAGCAGTCTAAACTAAATGAAAAGGGAGATTTAGATCCAAACTGTAAAATGTGTCAAATCATTACCTAGAATCTTACTTTATACCTTAAAATGCCTAATATTATAGGAAATATATTATTTCTGTCAAGGTTTCAGTTAAGCGAGAGTCTGTTCAGTTTACGAAGCTTTATTTTAAAAACATTTATTAATGTTAATCTCCCCAATATTTGAACACCCACCCAGATGTTATGCTAGGTAGTAAGTATATACAACACTGAGTAAACCATAATCCTGGTTTTCACTGAATTTACCATGTAGCAATAAAAGACAAAGATTAAATTAACCAGCAAACAAAAAAACAGTCCTGCAGCTGCTAAGCAGATGAAACAAGCAAATACATTTATTTGTATTTATTTCCTCAATTTTAATATGCCATAACCTTATGCTACACCAGAGATTATCTGGACCAAATATAGTCATAATATAATTAAATAGGATTCAAAAAGAGCACAACATTTATATAAAATTTAAACACAACTTATTCAACATGGACTGAACATCTACTGCTGGCCAGTGGTAGGGACTGATGTCTGAATAATAAGATAGCCAGTCCCTGCTCCTCAGAAGGTTTTAGTCTCAGAAGGCAGGAATTAAACAAAAAATTATGCAAAAGACTAATTCAAATTTTAATGTGTCATAAAGGGTAAGTATGGTATAGGAGCAAAACAGAAGACCTATTCTAGGGAAGAAAGTCAGATCCTTTGTGTCTTCACTTCCCTCCATATTTAGTCTATGTATGCAATAACTACAGATACCCTACATACCACTGCCCTTCTGCTCTTTGTACCTGTTAGGCATAAAACAAAACAAAAACAATGAAAACCTACCCAGGTTGAACCTGGCTATCTGCTTTTTCCTCACCTGCAACCAAACACTACATTAGGGAGGATCTAATGACCAGCAACAGTAACAACTATATTTAAGCACTTAACTATAATACCAGGCACTACTCTAAGCACTTAGCAGTGGTTCTCAACTAGGGGTGATTTTGTCCCCTAGGAGACATTTGGCAATGTCTGGAGACAATTTTTTTTTTTTTTTTTTTTTTTTTTTTTTGCGGTACGCGGGCCTCTCACCGTTGTGGCCTCTCCTGTTGCGGAGCACAGGCTCCGGACGCGCAGGCTCAGCGGCCATGGCTCACGGGCCCAGCCGCTCCGCGGCATGTGGGATCTTCCCGGACCGGGGCACGAACCCGTGCCCCTGAATCGGCAGGCGGACTCCCAACCACTGCGCCACCAGAGAAGCCCCTGGAGCTAATTTTGATTGTCACGAGTGGGAGGGGTGCTACTGGCACCTAGTGGCTGAGGTCAAGGATCCTACAATGCACGGGAGAACCTCCACCTCATTCCCCCTCCACCCTCACGCATACACAGAATAAAGAATCACGTGGTGCAAAATGTCCACAGGCTGAGGCTGGGAAACCTTGCTTTATACATATCGGTTCATCTGCTTCTCTCAACAGCCCTTTGAGGTAGATGCCGTTATTACTACCATTTTACAGATGAGGAGATTGTAGTACCACGGGAACTGGTGGTACCAAGTCATTGTTTCAAGTCTTATGGCTATAAACCAGCAGAGCCCGGAATCAAACTCAGACAATTTACTATGGAGCCCATGCTCTTAATTACAATTCTACACTGCTTCCCACGGTGGAGACAGGTTAGGAATATCAGTCTGGAAAAGGCATTATCTGAGATAAGTGAGGTGGGAGAATAATTCTGAGTTGGAATGAAAGAGCTAAGAATTTTCTAGGAAGCATCAGAGTTGTATATGTTTACAATCTTGAAAAGTGTAGTAAAATGAAATTCTGTAAGAGATAAAAGGGAGTCCTTTTAGTCAAAAATGGAATACCGAGACAATATTATGTTCACAGTTTGCATATCTGTTTTAGCAATGCAACCTGAAAAAGTTTACTCTTTCTGGGTTTCTGTGCCTTTAACCTTCAAATAATGGAGATGACCTAGATTACTCCTTGGGTCTTGGGCTAGAACCTTACAAGGTCCTTTTTTTTTTTTTTAAAATAAACTTTACTTTTTAGAATGGTTTTAAATATACATAATGTAGTGAAGAAAGATAGTAAAGAGGTCCCATATACCCTCCACCCAGTTTACCCTGTTATTAGCATCTTGCATTAATTAGTATTCCATGTTACATTAATTAACCAATATTGATACATTAGTAACTAAAGTCCATGCTTTATTCAGATTTCCTTAGTGTTTACTTAATGTCCTTTTTCTGCTGCAAGATCCCAACCAGGGCACCACATAACATTTAGTCATCATGTCTCTTTGGGCATCTCTTGGCTGTAACAGTTTCTCAGACGTTCCCTGGTTTTGATGACCTTGACAATTTTGAGGTATTTTGTACAATGTACCTCTCTATTGGGATTTGTCTGATATTCTTCTCATGATTAGACTAGAGTTATGGGGTTTGGGGAGGAGGGTCACAGAGGTAAAGTTCCATTTTCATCACACTGTATCAAGCGTACACGCTACTAGCTATCACTGCTGACGCTGACCTTGATTACCTAGGTGGGCCAGTGTCTGTCAGCTTTCTCTACTTTCTCCCCCTTTGTATCCTGTGCTCTTCGCAGCCCACACTTAAGGAGTGGGGAGTTACGCTCCACCTCCTTGAGGACAGAGTAGCTACACGAATTACCTGGAATTCTTCTGCGTCGGAGATTTGTCTCTTCTTCCATTTGTATATTTATTCCACCATTTATTTACATCAGTATGAACTTTATGGATATTTATTTTATATGTTGGGTTATAATCCAACACTACAGTTGACCTTTGAACAATGCCAGGGTTAGGGGCGCTGACCCTCTGAGCAGTTGAAAATCCCAGTGTCGGCTCTCTGTATTCCCAGTTTAACCAACCACAGATTGCATAGTACTGTCTTATTTACTACTGAGAAAAAAATTGGCTTGTAAGTGGACAGGTGCAGTTCACACCTGTGTTGTTTAAGGGTCAACTGTATTTTCTTGCTCGAGTTATTTCAGCTTTGGCCATTGGGAGCCCTTGCGGTTGGCTTCCGTGTCCCTTTGTACTACTCCCATAATTGTGGGATTTTTTTGTTTCTTTGGGGGTTTTGTTTTGCTTTGTTTTTAGCATTTTACCTTCTGTTACAAGATGCTCCAGGCTCAACTTGTATATTTCCTGTCCCAGTCCCAGAATCAGGCCATTTCTCTGAAGAATGGTACTGGAAACCAAGACGTGAGTGCTAAGTGTACCCCTTGCTGCTAGGGTTACATTGCTTCTACACCCTTTCATCTGACAGAACAAGGAAATATATGAGTATATCCTAACCTGTGTCTATATATGTATAATATGCATTGATATTTCTATATGTTATAAACAGGAGCTCATACTGATATTTCCAATTCAAATTCATTAACACATAGATAATTTTAGCCTCCTCCCCAAAGAGGCCTTTATAATAATTCGAATTATTAAATGAACTGGCTTCATTCCAGGATTTAACTTCCTAATTAATGTTAATTAACCATGGCTCTAGTGTTATCTGTGACACGGAGGAAAGCTTCTTGAATTGGAAGATAAGGCACGCGTCTGGAACAACCCTTTAACCTATCAATGCTTTAGGTTGTTTTAACTAGTTCACTCCTCTATAAACTGAGATTACTTGCCTAACTCACGGGATAACCGTGAAGCTGAAATGTACCAATACGGTTTTCTGAGGTATTTGATTTCCTACTAAATAGTATCTTGGGGTTGCGTTCGGCTGCAATAAGTTGACGGCCAACTCATATAAATACCAGAGCATCTTTCTGTTATCATTCAAAAAGCCAGCTAGCCTTCTCTAGGCGTCAAGGTCTTTGTCCATCGCTTACAGGCTGTCTTGTGTAGGCGGTCGATTTCATTGTCAGTTACTTTTATTCTGAAGCCTATACGGAGCCAGCGGGCTAAACCAGGTTTAGATAGCTCCCGAAGTAACAGAAAACACTGATGCCTAGGACACAGTGACTTGTTAAATAAATGCCATTACAGGAGTATCTCTGCCGAAAAAAGCAAGAAACACAAGCGCCACAGGCGACAAAAGGAACTGGACACTGGATTCGGTGCAGTTTCGTTCATTTTATCTCACTTAACCCTCTTTCAACTCTAATGAATCTGAGCAAAACTGAGGAGCTGAGAGGAGGCGGATGCGGGATTGGAACCAACGATCAACTCTGAGCTGGGGGCCCTCCGCTCGGGCGCCGCAGCAGCCCGATCCCCGACCCCCTGGAGGACAGCGCCGCAAACCTGGCCTCGGCAGCCCGCCGCGGTCCCCGCCCCCGGCCCGGGCGCGCCCCGCACTCACCCTCGGCGCTGTCGCGGGTGCGGTGGAAGTCGTCCGAGCGGCCGTCACGGAAGGCCCGGCAAAGAGACAGGCAGAGGAAATCGAGCATCCAGCCGGCAGCTACCGCCTCGGCCTCAGCCACCAGGCCCGCGTCCTCCTCCTCCTCAGGGGCTAACTGCATCTGGCACTCGAGCAGTTCCTGGCACTCAAACTGCTCCTGATCATCTCTCGCCGTTTCCGCCATCCGCTCCTCCAGGGAACCTGCATCCTCCCCATCCGCAAGCCCTCGCGGGCTCGGAGCCGCTGAGGCGGTGTTCTCCGCCATATTACATCTCTCGCACTGCTTCTGTCTTTTCCTGCGCGGAGCGACGATTGGCTCGCGCCGCGCGGGGCGGAGCCTCGGAGGGTCTCTTCCGCCCGCGGGAAACCACCAATCACACACCACCGGGATGGGTGAGCGGCTCGCACCTGGCTTCTGATTGGCCGAAATCTGCTCCCGCCTCTGGATGTTGAATTCCCCGCCACCCAAGGGTGCAGTTTTGTTGGTAAACTAGACAAGTTCTGGCTGGATGCGGAGAGAGAACAGGAGGTCGGGGAGCGGGGGACTGCTTTATTCTCGTGCTAAAATGCAACACTGACTACAACAACAACACGGTTAGTTAAAATGGAAAAACATTTTACCCTCAGTGTGCTTCAAAAATGAGATAGGTGATTAAAACTTGTCACTATTTTCCGAGCGTAACACTTTAGATCCTGGTATTCACTTAACAGTTACTGTGCGATCACGAACCAAAACTCTTCCAACAGACTTAGACCCGTGCTTCTCCAACCTTAAGGGGCATCAAAATAAGCCCCTAGGCTTGTTAAAAACACGAATTGCCGGCCTCCACCCCCAGAGTTTTTGTTCTGTAGATCTGGCTTGGGATCCTTGAATTTGCAAGTGATAAGTTCGCAGGTCAGTGATACTGAGGCTGCTTGTCTGGGGACCAAATTTTCCGAATTATCGCTCTAGGAAGAGTATATTATTATGGGAATGAATTTTATTCAGGGCCTGAAATAGACTATAGCATTCAGCTTTACAACAATAAGTGAATACTTATTTTGAATTTTCAGACTTACCTTTGAGCACAAGAGGGCGTTGGGGGAAGGGGGTCTCGTTATGTTCTATTTCTCTATGTGGGTGATAGTTACATCAGTGTGGTCCTTTATGAAAATTCATTGAACATGATCTATGCACTTTTCAGTATATGGGTTATAACTGAATAAAAAGTTTCTTTTAAAAACCTTCCTGTGGGCTTCCCTGGTGGCGCAGTGGTTGAGAGTTCACAAAAAAAAAAAAAAAAAAAAAACCTTTCTGTTTATAGCACATCCAACATTATCAAAGCCTTTATGTTTTAATTTTACACATTTATTATTACCTTAAAGCCGGAGTTGAAACGTTGAGTCCTTAAAGCACCATATTATAGCTGTTGAGAATACCTAGGTTGGGGGACTTCCCTGGTGGCACAGTGGTTAAGAATCCACAGTGGTTAAAAAAAAAAGTAAGATTCATAAGGGAAGGCATTTTGTATCTCTTTTCTACTACTGTATTCCTAATGCCTAGAAAAGTGCCTGTCACATGGTAGACATTCAATCAATATTTATTGAATGAATGTATGTTACGCTTTTTAAGACGTGCCTAGAGAAAAATTGACACTCAGAATAACAGGAAACATTTTTTTTTTTTTATTTATTTTTGGCTGTGTTAGGTCTTCGTTTCTGTGCAAGGGCTTTCTCTAGTTGCAGCAAGCGGGAGCCACTCTTCATCGCGGTGCGTGGGCCTCTCACTATCGCGGCCTCTCTTGTTGGGAGCACAGGCTCCAGACGTGCAGGCTCAGTAGTTGTGGCTCACGGGCCTAGTTGCTCCGTGGCATGTGGGATCTTCCCAGACCAGGGCTCGAACCTGTGTCCACTGCATTGGCAGGCAGATTCTCAACCACTGCGCCACCAGGGAAGCCCATGTTACGCTTTTTAAGACGTGCCTAGAGAAAAATTGACACTCAGAATAACAGGAAACATTTTTTTTTTCAGGCAAGGCTTTATTGGGGCCCCTGCAGCAGCAGCGGGGAGAGATAACAGACAACAGGTTCCCTTGCTTGTGCGTTCCCTGAGCTGGGTGTCAAGCTTGTTCCTTAGATGGGGTGAGGGTAGAGGTGTGTCCAGGGGTCGGGCCACAGGGGTGGCTTAGATGTTTTGTCCACCCTCTGGTGGTGTTGAGTTCAGGGGCTGTGCTCAGTACCCTGCTTTTGCTCTGGGCTCTTCAAAAGTGGCAGTTGGGTTTTTTGGTCTTTTTGTATCTTCTGTCCAGAATTTGCCCCAACTGGCCATTCATGCACTTATTTTTTAGTCCCTTATAATTTCTTTGTATTTTGTTGTTCAAGGAGAGGTGCACTCAGCAGAGGGTCCCAGGTCCCAGCCTGTCTCATTCCCCCCCTGAGAGACTCTACACCCTTATTCTTAAGGGGTAAGGGGCTGAAGGTCTCTTCTCCTGAAGCTTCTTTCCGTTGGACAGGGGCCACAGACCCTAGCCTACCCTAGAGATGTAGAAGTCCCTCACTGACTGTTCTAAGGACCTGTAGGGACCTGGGCCACTTTCCGCTGGAATAGGCTGAATTTCTTGAGCCATCATGAGTCTTACTTCAAACTGTTGGGGCCTACATTCTTACCGGTAAAATTCTTTATAGAATTTGAAAACTTCAGCTATTAAGTACTAAATAGTACTTTAAGATTTGCTGTGTTGGGACTTCCCTGGTGGTGCAGTGGTTAAGAATCTGCCTGTCAACAGGGATATGGGTTCGAGCCCTGGTCCAGGAAGATCCCACATGCTGCGGAGCAACTAAGCCCGTGAGCCACAAATACTGAGCCTGCGTGCCACAACTACTGAAGCCCACGCGCCTAGAGCCCATGCTCTGCAACATGAGAAGCCCACGCACCACAACGAAGAGTAGCCCCTGCTCGCTGCAACTAGAGAAAGCCCGTGAGCAGCAACGAAGACGTAACACAGCCAAAAACAAATACATAAATTTATTTTTTTTTAATGGTTTAAGATTTGCTGTGTTGATTCACAAAAACCAGATACCTCCATTTCTGTCTTTGCCCTCTTTCTCTATAGGAGGTCAGACCAAGTCCCTTTAGCCGGAAACTAATTATGATAATGATCATGATCATATCAACCACACTTAAAATTTATTGCATGTTTAATGGATGTCAAGAACTTTTCTACGTGCATTATATGAATTATTTCATTTAATCTTCACGGCTATTCTATTAGGTAGATACTATTATGATCCTATAGAGGATGAACCTGCAGCACAGAGAGGACAGTTAACTCACCCAAGACTGGTAAGTGAGTTAGCTAGTTAGTAAATTAGGGACCCAGGACCTGAAAGCAGGCACTCTGACTCTATACTATTCCCTCTTCTCCCTAGAAGGCCTCCCCAGGGGAGCAGACACCAGCCAGAGTTCATTTTCTTTGTAGTGGTTCCTGGATCCACAGAAGGTCCCCCTCCCCTTTCTTCTGCTAATAAGTTAAAGCCCAGAGCTTCCATGCATATCAACTTTTACAAATAAGTGCATAGCCAGCTGTACAAAGGCAGTGCTGTGGGTCCTCCCATTTAATGACTGAGGTTATCACAGCACATTCAGTTATTCTCCCTCACAGCAAGATTATTTCAAGTGGAAAATGATGATATATTACCTTGTTTAAGAGAAGGTTAGCACCTTCTTCTTGGGAGGGAAGAGAAAAGCAAGGGTTTTATCATGCAGATATGCCTCTTCTTCCTCAGGGAGATTAGAGAGGGCCCACATGACAGATTAGTCATTGGGGTGGGCCAGAAAATTGTAGACTGGTTGATTAAGATTACATTTCTGGGGAAGGTCAAAACTGCAAGTCAGGTATTAAGCCTAGATTTGGCATCATGGGCTTTAGCACAAGTGGCATCATTTGGGGCCTGTGATTTTCTTTTTAACAGGTAAGTATGGTCAAATGTTAAGATTTGACAAGATTGAGTGGCAGGTATTTATTATATTATTTTCTATATTTCATAAGTTTGAAATATTTCACAAAATCTTTTTAAAAATAAAAATATTCAGAGTACAATTGGACCTTAATTCTAAATAACAGATTTGACCAGCACTGCCTTTCCAAATTAACCAATTCTTTGACCAAACAGACTGAATTGGCTACTTTTTTTTGTCAGCCCTGGTGATACATTTACTCTTCCAAGTAAAGGTCACTATGGAATAAAATCTTTGGTTAAACAATAGAATACATAGTATAATTCCCCTCATTCAATTAAAAGAAAGAAATCTGTGAAATTCTTTCTTACTAGCTCACTTGTAAGCCTAATATGCAAAAAAGCCAAGCACAAGATGGGATGAGGGCCAGAGATCTAAGAAGCTGGTTTGAAAGCTACTGTACAAATACAAGTAACATGCATGAATGTGGCTTAGTGTGTTTGCTCTTTTGGCTTCAGGAATTTCTTCTGATTTCAAATCTAAGATTCTTCTCTCTGCTCTACACAGAGCACCAGTGTGGTACTTGCTGGGACTAAATCTATAAGAACCAGGAAACCGAGGAGCTCCGTGCTGCTCAGAGGACGGTGTCTCCTCCAGAGCCTGTCTTCATGGCCTCTCTTGAGTAGGAGAGACTGGACTTCTTTCAATGACAGCTGTGCTTTAAAAGGGCAAAATCATGGGCATTCCCTGGTGGTCCAGTGGTTAGGACTCGGCACTTACACTGTTGTGGACCTGGGTTCAATCCCTGGTCGGGGAACTAAGATCCCGCAAGCTGTACGACCAAAAAAATAAATAAATAAAAATAAAAGAGCAAAAGCAAACGCTTTTAGGTCTCTGAAGGCCCAAGCCCAGACTAGCACAGTGTTACTTCTTCCATGCCCGTGCGGTCAAAGCAAGCCACAAGGCTATCCCAGATTCAGTAGTGGACAAGTAGACTTCACCTCTTGATTGGAGGAGGAAAATGCATGTACAGGGATGAGAGGAACTCACAGTTGAAGGCTATCCTTATGAGCTATGTACCAGAGTGTTTGACTGCACGTGGATAAATGAGACACTGGGGTCAAAGGGTTAGTCCAGGCTGGTGGTTGCCCAAACAGGGTTGTATCTAATAGCCAAAATGACTCAATGTAATGATCTCAGAGAGGCAGCAGTAAGTGGTGGCATGGAGCGAGATCTTAATTCCCTGCCCAGGAACTGAACCTGGGTAGCCTGGATGAAAACCAGGAATCCTAGCCACCACAAAACCCCTGGCTCTCGCCTCCAGTGAAAAATGCATTTCTCAAGGAGGCAAAAACTGTAAAAACAGGTACAAAGTTTATTATTAGAGACACAGCACAAGTGGGAGAGCACACAGATAAACAGTTTATTTAGTTAAGACAGAGGCAAGGCAGAGATGCACCCGGAGAGAAAGGGTGTGGTCGTCCTCCCTAATGAGGGGGGAGAGCAATAAAGAGATGGTGAAGTACAGAGCAGTTCTTCTGGGTCTTTGTTTACCTTTGCACAGTTATCTGGCTTCTTCTACACCTGACCTGCCCTAGGACCCTCCTCAATATGCGTGTGCAACTCTTTTTCCAAGATGGATTCCAGCCCAGAGGCCCATGGGGCAGCCTTAGCATCACATATTATGGGGTGGTGCCCTCTCCTTTTGACCCCCAAGGAGACTTTCTGCGCATGTGCAATATTTCCCTTGCCCCAAGGATGGGAAATGTGTGACCTCTTGATCTTTTAACAGGGTTTAGCCCCTCTCTGTCCCTGTCGTGAAAGTGTCCCATGTCCGGTTATCTACCCTATTCTTGTTGTTGTTTCTTATATCGAAGTGCAGATCTCGAAATATAGACTGGAGTCCCGTCATAAATATGTAGTCCGGAGCCCATTTCTCTCTTGCCTCAGGAAATGTAAACAGGGGGCTGGTAATGAACGTCCGGCCTGGAGCCCATCTTCTTACCCCAGGAAGTGTGAACAGGAGGCCAGCTGTAAATGTGTAGCCTGGAGCCCATCTTTCTCGTGCCTCAGTAAGAGAGGGCAGCTATACGTGGGGAGAATACAAAGGTTTCTGTCAAGTAGCAAATCAAGTAGAAAGAAACAACATAAGGATGGTGGCTGAGAGTATGTAGAATGCTCTGCATATGGCATTTTCCTGTTAGCTGGCTGTGAGATGCTCAGACAGGAACCCCCATGACCTTAGCAGCCAGGGGGAATGTTTAGCTGCTAAACGGAAAGCACCATGGGGAGCCTATGTGTCTCCCCCAAAGGTCTTTTGCCGTGAACAGACTAATGTAGAATTTATCCTCCCACTAAAAGGATGAGATCATAAAATACCCCTTCCATGACCACAACTTGGGCAGAACCCAGAAGCAGATGGCCAGACAATATGGAGGCTCTAATTAGGGAGAGAAAAGCTGCAGGGCCACCAAAATAGGAAACATTTTCCTCTGGTAGTAACTAAGCAGTTGTAGGCATTTTGCAGAGCATTTTGGAGGAAAATAAAGGCTTATTTTTGTCTGAGTGTGCTATACGAGGTCCAGGTGAAATTCTACGGCTCCAAGTGCTCTTTTTTTTTTAAATTCCACAAGGGAGTATTTTTGGTTTTGATTTTTAAAGGCTTTGAACAACTTCTGGTATTCCGAACCCTGGAAGAACTGAAAGTGATAGCCATTTCAGTTTTATGCATTTAATGTTCCGTGGTCCATACAGACTCTCTCTCCAACCCCAAGGGCTAGTGTTATTACGACAGCAGCAATGATAATAATAAGCAACTGATATTTAAGAGAGATGTTTCACCTTTTTTTAAAGGATGTTCACATTTATTATCTTGTTTTATCTCCCTAGTGGGTCTGGGTTTCCCATGGCTCATGGCACTCTAGATAGTCTGTAGGTATCAGAACCATGAAACAGAAAATGGTGCTCCTTTTGCATCCATTTCCTTTTAATTATTTGGGCATTTTATTATTTCCTTCTCCAGTTTGTAAGTTCACTATTTTTAGTGAAACGCAGAAAAGCATCATATTTGGAAGGCAACATTTAATTAGAACCTATAAATGCTAACTTTGTTCTTCCTCTAATGAGAGTCATTATTTTAGTAGTTCCTGTATGTGTCTCCATTAACACAAAATGAAAAGTAGCAGTGTTACCGGCTTAGTTAGGCTTAACAGTTAAAGTTTGTGTTCAGATATTAAGGTTTGTTCAGAGCTAATGGATACAGTGCTCAGCAGTAGGTTGACTTAGAGGGAAAAGAAGGATGGGTTTGCCCGTTCCTAATTACTCCTCCCCCATAGGCCTGGGAGCTGCTGTGGGGTGTGGCTGAAAAGACCGCCCCAGCTATCCCCAGATTAAGGAATGTTCCTGTCCCATGAAATAAGCTCGGGGCAGAGCCAGATGGTGTAGGGCCTGAGGCTATTGCTCCTTCAAGGACTTGGAAAGGGCCTTGTTATGAGATGCTCTGAAGGTAGCACCTTACCTTTTCATAAGAAGTGGTGGATCCTGCTGGGGCTGGAAGAGCTGTGAGGATTGGGCTCGGATGAGCAAAGAGAGGTGAATGGGAAGAAAGACTAGAGAGGACAGATGGGAGCCAATCTTCTAGGAAGATTGTTTTCCAAAATAAAGATGAATACTTTGTGTTTAATTTTCCAATTTTTAGTCATAGCACACATCAGACGTTTAGAAAACAGCAATGTAGGCAACAATCGTAGGACACATTTCAAGCCTGGACACAAAACTAGAACAAAGCGAACAATGGCCTCTGGGTCTCTCTCTCTCTCTCTCTCTCTTTTTTTTTAAAAGCAGCACAGGGACTTCCCGGTGGCACGGTGGTTAAGACTCCGCGCTCCCAATGCAGGTGGACTGTATTCAATCCCTGGTCAGGGAACTAGATGCCACATGCATGCCGCAACTAAGAGTCTGCATACCGCAACTAAGAAGCCCACGTGCTGCCACTAAGGAGCCCATGAGCCACAACTAAGGAGCCCTCCTGTCTCAACTAAGACCCAGCGCAACCAAGTAAATAAATAAATATTAAAGAATAAATAAATAAATAAAGCAACACACCAGGATTCTATTTATTTATTTGGCTGCACTGGGTCTTAGTGGCGGCACGTGGGATCTAATTCCCTGACCAGGGACCGAACCCGGGCCCCTGCTTTGGGAGCATGGAGTCTTAACTTCTGGACCACCAGGGAAGTCTCTGGGTCTTTCTGGTACCTGAATTTTTTCTGCATATAATGCTGTTCTTTTTGAAAAAGAAACCGAAATCACAGTGAAATAGTATCAACTGAAATTTGACTCTATTCTGGACATTTTTTGTCTAAATTTAAAGGGAAAGAAATTGCAAACTCTAGATGAGGCAGAGTAAAAAATACAAAGCAGCACTCAGCCTCGTTGTCTTTTCTCAGCCTGAATCCAGCAGGGAAATTTCACAAGACCGTCCACAGCAGGAGACCTCATGGAAGAGAGTGGGTTTGCTATTCAGGAAAGCAGTGACTCCTCAGGCCGCCATGCTGCATGGGTTACAAGATGGTAGCTGGAGACAACGGTATAAATGGCAACAAGCTCAAACGTCACATCCTCCAGAGACCTTCCCTGACCTTCCCAGGAACTGCTGAGTGCATATCCTCTGAACTCCCTGGTTCATATTTTTCTTAGGCTACTCAAAACACTGCACTACTTATTCTTCCCTATCCCATGACTAGCTCTTTTAGCCTTTAATGTCATGAGGGATAAGGACTATACTTTAAGCCCTCCTATCAACCTTCCTTCTCTTTTTTTTAAAATCCCTCAGGCCCTCACTTGCTAACCGGCTTATGGTAGACTTTAAACAACTTTATGGGGCTTCCCTGGTGGCGCAGTGGTCGAGAGTCCGCCTTCTGATGCAGGGGACGCGGGTTCGTGCCCCGGTCCGGGAAGATCCCACATGCCGCGGAGCGGCTGAGCCCGTGAGTCATGGCCACTGAGCCTGCGGGTCCGGCCGGACCCTGTGCTCTGCAACGGGAGAGGCCACAACAGTGAGAGGCGCGCAAAAAACTGTATGGAGGAATTATCATTTACACAAAATAAGATGCAATCATTTTAAGGTACAGGTCCATGGATTTTTGATAAAAATGTATGTCTATGTAACCAATAATTGACTTTTTCTTTTCAACATTTTAAATATTTCACTTCATTTTCTTCTTGCATGTGTGATTTGTGATGAGAAGTCCACTCTAATTTTTATCCTTGTTCCTCTATAGGTAAGGTGATTTTATTCTGAGAGGTGATGCTTGCTTAGTAATGGGCAACACCTTTACTAACATAACAGTGTCAGACATTTTCATGTATAAATTCTGTAATGCTCACACAGCCCTATGAGGCAGGGTCTGTTATTAAATCTATAAAAAAAGGCAACAGAGAGGTTATGCAATTTGCTCAGTCACACAGCTGTAATGACCAGAAGCAGGGTTTGAACTAGGCACTCTGGATCCAGTCTCTGCCCACTAAATCAATGCACTCCAGTATCTGTTGCTTAGAGATGAACTCTGAAGAACCAGCCCAGATTAAAGGAAGACTTTCCCAGGGTTCATAGAATTGATGGTAATAAGCAAATTTTCTGTGTAATCATTGATATTTTTCTTCAAAATCACAGATGTTTAGAAGATACATTAGAGATCACCCAAGCCAACCCTTTCATTTTTACAGACAAAGGAATTGAGAGCCAGAAAACCAAACACCCCAGAGTCAAATGTGGTAAGAACAAGTTTTCTTTTTGGAAATGACTCTTGACTCTCAGAGAAAATGAGTTTTAATTTCTCTTAAAGACTCAAAGTTAAACAAAAGAAGAAATTTCTTCATGTTCAGAGCTGTTAAGCATTGAATGGGGAATTCCCTGGCGGTCCAGTAATTAAGACTCAGCACTTTCACTGCAGAGGTCCGGGTTCAATCCCTGGTCCAGGAACTAAAATCCTGCACACGAGTGAGGCACGGTAAAAAAAAAAAAAAGAAAAGAAAAGAAAAAAAGCATTGAATGGATAAAAGAAAAAAATTATGGAGTCTCTTCAATTTCCCTAATAATAGGTTTATCCCTAATGACAGCTTAATCACCTAAAATAAAGGCAATTAACCTGGGATGGGTGGTCATTTGTTGTTTTCTTTGTCCAGTTTCCATTCACTCTTCCCTTTGGAATGATATCCTGATTTTTCTCAGGGAAACACACCCTCCCTCCCGCTCTGTCCATGTCCATACTTGGGTAGGGGTGATTTTCCCCATCCTGGCTGACCTAGGCCAGGCCAATCAGAGCTTTGCCTTCCCTTGGGCACCATGGTTGGTTCATGGTTGGGCAGAGCATACAGGCAACCAGACTCCTCTCTGGGAATATTAAGGAGGCGTGCATTCTCATTCAAGTTTCTGAGATAACATTGCTGATGGGAAGAGGCTGCCTGAGAATGAAGGCAACATAGAGAAGGCAGAGGAGACAAAAAGGTATCATTTGAGCCACTGGATCCAGCCCTGTCTAAATCCAGAAATCCCTGCATTTTTGGATGCTCGAGTGCATGTGATTGTAGTCACAGAACGCATTTATGGAGTGCTTCTGAAGTGTCAGGCAATGCTGTAAGCATTATAGGTGAGTTATCGCATTTAGTTCTCATAACAGCCCTGTTAAACAGTTAATATTATTATTTCTATTATATAGACAGAAAACTGTGGTTTGGAAGCGTTAAATTAGTTGCCTAAGGTACAAAGTTAATAAATGGTGGAGAGGAATTTGAATTCAGGCCATTGAACTCTTGGATTTGAATTTTTAACCATTTACATTTTCATCAGAGTCTAAAAAACAGCTGTGACTCAAAAAAGATTAAAACCCACTACCATCCACTTCTAATGGAGAGGAAATAATTGCTCCAGATCTTTTTTACTTTTACAACTACAATTTTACATTGTGTTGCTTTTATTTTTTATTTTTTGGTACGTGGGCGTCTCACTGTTGTGGCCTCTCCCGTTGTGGAGCACAGGCTCCGGACACGCAGGCTTAGCGGCCATGGCTCACGGGCCCAGCCGCTCCGCGGCATGTGGGATCTTCCCGGACCGGGGCACGAACCCGCGCCCCCTGCATCGGAAGGTGGACTCTCGACCACTGCGCCACCAGGGAAGCCGGCCAGTTTCTTTTATAGAACAGAGAGGGGGATGAGATGAGGAAGTAAAGTAAAAAGGCGGTAAGATTTGCAAATGTCCCCTGGAATGGCCAGCCTGGGGGAAGGGATGTGTTAATTTCTTCTTTCTTGCAGCCATTCACAGGTGGACTGGGTCAGGATGTTTCCTTGAACAAAGGCACTTTGGTTTAACATTCATGCAGAGGAGCAGGGTTCCCTGAGGCCAGCAATTGTGTATAGAATCCTTTTAGGGAACAAAAGCAACAGGATGCAAAGGTTAAAGTAAAAGAAAGCGATCCCACAAGTCAGATTTGGCTCTTCACTGTTAGAAAGGGAAAATGAGCAGGGGAAGGTGAGGCAATGGATCTGGTACCTTCCGGTGCTTGACTCTCAATTGGCTGTGCAGACTCCTAGCGCCTTCCTTTTTCCCACTCTGCCTGCTGAAGACTTTCTGCTCCCAGATGTGCCTCCAAAAGCACCTCCTGTGAACATTTTCTGGGACCTTGGATTTTTCTCTTAAACTTACCTGAAATTGCCCTGGGAATTTCCTAGATACTGAAGCACTCAAAGCAATTTCATAAAAACAGGCTAAAAATTCTTCTTTGTGCCAATGGAAAACTTTGCTCTTGCTGAACAAGTAATCAGCCATATTCTCCAAAGAGCCATTTCCTCTTTGTGAGAACAGAAGCCCATTTCAGAGACTTCATAAATGTAACTGTTTTACAAACCAGCCACCATCAGAAGGACCGCTCCACCATTAAAGATGGAAGCAGCAACCCAGGAAATAAGGGACTGGAAGTAGAGGGAATTCCTTTAACTCTGAGAAGTTTTCTACGCTGCCTTTTAGGCTGCAATATTTTTAAGTGGGCCAAGCAATTCCAAAACCCAAAATATTATTAATCATTTAATCATCAACAGAAAAATCAGGCTGATTTAAATTTGTGAGGGAAAAGATTGCTTTAATAAGTCAAAGCACTCTTTTTTCAGATGAACCAGGATACAAAGAGTTAAAAGTCAGCCGTCATTTTTGCGAAATATAAAAGCAACACAGGGCTTCCCTGGTGGCGCAGTGGTTGAGAGTCCGCCTGCCGATGCAGGGGACACGGGTTCGTGCCCCGATCTGGGAAGATCCCACATGCCGCGGAGCAGCTGGGCCCATGAGCCATGGTGCTGGGCCTGTGCATCCGGAGCTTGCCCTCCGCAACGGGAGAGCCCACAACAGTGAGAGGCCCGCATACAGCAAAAAGCAAAAAAAAAGATGGTTATTTTGAGATGTTATTCTGCCATCTTCTGGGTCACAGGCTTTCCGAATAAAGTCGTCTTCCTTGCCTAAACACCTCGTCTCCGATTTATTGGCCTGTCGTGCGGCAAGCAGAGTGAGCTTGTACTCGGTAACACCTTCTTACTTTGTAAAAAAGCCTTATTCCCTGAGCCTTATTCTCCAACCCTGAGACAGTGATAAGGAGCACGGTGGGCTGTGATCAGGATTAAAGAAAAGGGAGGGAAGATGAGCCCAGATGCTGCACTCCTACCTCCATTCCATGCATTTCTTAGTTTAGATTTCCTTTTACTCCCTTGCACTACAGCTGCAGGCTTTCCCGCTTTACTGAAACTTTTTCAACATTTTTTTATTTGAAAAAAAAAGTTACAAGCACTTGAAAAAAATCCAAAAAATTTACAGCAAAAAGTACTACATCTCCTCCCCAATCCAGCTCTCAATCACCCAGCCTCTTTCCCAGAGGCAACTATGGTTACCATTTTCTTTATTCAGTTAGGAACTTGTCTTAAATTTTCTTTCTTTTTTTTAACAGCTTTATGGAACTCATTCTCTGTGCTGGGATTAGTGTAACCACCTGGGTATTAATGGTGCAGGGGAGGAAAGGCTTTCTCTCTACCCTCCTAGATTTGATAGCTGGGTGTATGAAATAAACTGACAACAGGCATAGGAGAAAATGTCTACACATTTATTAATTTTTAATATTACATGCACTGGGGCACCACAGGAACAAAGAAAAAGTGAATATCCAAAAAAGCCATGAGATTTGAGTGCTTATATATCATTTTAATAGGGGAAGGGGAAGAGAGATATAGGTCTTTTAGGGGAGAATAAATGATTCTTAGGAACAATGGATGAATGGGCCCTAAGAAGGATAGATGGGAGGTATGACAGTTTGTGACAAAGTTTGTCTGGGTGTGGTGTCAATTTCTAGTCTCCTCCCCTGTGATAAGAGTCAATCTTCCTTGGTTGATGAAGGGGGGAGCAGAGTGGAGGGAAGTGGAGGGAGGAGGGGTCTTATGACAGTTGAGTTCCTTTTGGAGAATCTGTCTTTAGGCAGATAAGGGGAGTTCAGAGAAAGCCTTACCCTATATTTGCAATTCTTTAAGTGCCTTCAGCTAGAAATAAATGAATACACCAAAACAGCATATTTGGGGTGGCAAGTCCTGAGCTCCTTCAAAGGACATTTAGGTCTCTTCAGTGTTGCTCTTCTAAACTAGGCTGCAGTGAACTTCTTTGTACACATGTGTTTTTGCTCATATGGGAACATTTCTTTAAGATAAATTCCTAAAAGGATGCATTGCTAGGGCAAATAAGATGTTCATCTTTTAATAGATATTGCTAAATTTTCTTCCAAAGAATTTATACCCATTAACACTCCCACAGTGTATACGAATGCCAGTTTCCTATGTTGACCTGAAACAAGACTGCCAGATATTTCTCCAGCAAAGATGGGTTTATTTGGGATCAGCAGAGAATTGCAGTTTGGAGTCTGCAACCATGGCGAACCAGCAAGTCCCCACAGGACAAGGGAAGGGGAAAGTTTTTATAGGGAGAACAAGGAACTTGGGAGGGCTAGAAAAACTAAAAGTCCCTGGCTTTTCATTGGCTGAGTCCTTGCCGGGAAAGGAGAGGAGTCTTTGTTCCTCCTGTTGGCCTCTGCTACCTCCACAGGGCATGACAGCTCCCTCTGCTGGTCTCCAAACTGTGCTTGAGGTTTCTGTTTATTAATTTTTTAACACCTACATAATGGCCAAATACTTTGTATTGTTATTTAAAACAGGTCTTTCCTATTCTGATAGGAGAAAAAATGATATCTAATTTTTGTTTTAATTTTCATTCCTTTTGAATGAGGTTGAGTACTTTCTAGGCATCCAAAAACCCCTTTTTGTTGTTGTTAACTGCTTCTTTGGGGTCCTTTGCCCATTCTTCTATTGCACTGTTCTTTTTCTTACTGATTGGGAAGAGCTCTTTAGAAGTTAATTAGCTCTTTCATGGTTACGTGCAAATATATTTTTCCAGTTCTTTGTTTTCGTTCATGGTCTCTTTGCCATTTAACCATTTTTGTTGCCAGATTCATCAGCCTTTCTTCTTATAGATTCTAGATTTTGTGGTCAGGAACCTCTGTTAATCCACAAATCCAATGAGCACTCCTCAGTCCCTATAGAGCATTTGACAGAGTTCACCATCTCTCCTCTTGCAAGTCTCTCCTTCCTCCTTCCTGGGTCTCTTTCTAACTCTTTTACTAATTGCAACTTCTTTTCTGCATCTTTCTGCTCTTTTCTTCTAATTGAGTGTTCTCAGCTGCTCTCTTTGTTGGAAATCCCCACGAGCAGCCGGATCTGATCCTGGACATTTAAGCAAAAGTGCAGAGATGTTAGAAATCTACTTAAATGGGTCATTTCATATGCATGGGAAATAGAATTTGTTAATCTCAACTTTACCATTGTCCAATGACAAGGCTAAATCAGTTTAGTAATAGGTTTGATGTCCTTTATCTAGGGGAAAACAATCCATGGATTGGGGGACACAGTGCCTCACAAGCAGTGGAGCATTCTTCTTGAGGGATTTTGGGCAAGAACTTTATAAATGTTAGAAGAGGCAGGTGGAAACAGGGCATGATCGACTGGGATTTCTTTCTTTCTTTCCTTTTTTTTTTTTTTTTGCGGTACGCGGGCCTCTCACTGTTGTGGCCTCTCCCGCCGCGGAGCACAGGCTCCGGACGCGCAGGCTCAGCGGCCATGGCTCACGGGCCCAGCTGCTCCGCGGCATGTGGGATCTTCCCAGACCGGGGCACAAACCCGCGTCCCCTGCATCGGCAGGCGGAATCTCAACCACTGCGCCACCAGGGAAGCCCGGGATTCCCATATTTATTAGTTATTTAGTTTATCGATTTATTTAAACCCTACCTGGTTCCAGAAAAGATTTCAGGCAAGAGGACAATTACATACAAATGTTGCTTAGTAAAATGAAACAGAAATACCCAAGAATAACGGGATAGTTAATTATTAATTAACCAGGAACGTAATTTTTTTTTTTTTTT
>NW_020175387.1:428608-515520 GCF_003031525.2 Neophocaena asiaeorientalis asiaeorientalis | reverse complement strand
CGGTACGCGGGCCTCTCACTGTTGTGGCCTCTCCCGTTGCGGAGCACAGGCTCCGGACGCGCAGGCTCAGCGGCCATGACTCACGGGCCCAGCCGCTTCGCGACATGTGGGATCTTCCCGGACCGGGGCACGAACTCGTGTCCCCTGCATCGGCAGGCGGACTCTCAACCACTGCGCCACCAGGGAAGCCCAGGGACGTAATCTTTATGAGTAATGTAGTGTTGGGGAAGAAAAATAATTTTCCCTTTATTCTTTTAGATTCTTAGCCGAGATTCCATTCCCCACCCTTACCCCATAATAAAGACAGATTCACAAGATAAAAACAAATGGAAGTTTAATAACGTATATACTTCCTGTATACATAGCAGATACTAGGAAAGCTAAGCAAAACTCCCCAAAGCAGCCCAAGCCACAATTTTGTTTTTTATTTTTAATTAATTAATTAATTTATTTATGGCTGCACCACATGGCATGCGGGATCTTAGTTTCTTCCATGGCCAGAGATCAAACTTGTGCCCCCTGCAGTGGCTCAGAGTCCTAACCACTGGATTGCCAGGGAATTTCCCCAAGCCACCACTTTATTTACTTATTTTTAAAATTAATTAATTAATTTATTTTTGGCTGCGTTGGGTCTTCGTTGCTGAGTGCGGGCTTTCTCTAGTTGGGTCGAGCGGGGGCTACTCTTTGTTGCAGTGCGCGGGCTTCTTATTGCGGTGGCTTCTCTTGTTGCGGAGCACGGGCTCTAGGTGCGCGGGCTTCAGTAGTTGTGGCTCGCGGACTCTAGAGCGCAGGCTCAGTAGTTGTGGCGCATGGGCTTAGCTGCTCCGTGGCATGTGGGATATTCCCGGACCAGGGCTCGAACCCATATCCCCTGCATTGGCAGGCGGATTCTTAACCACTGCGCACCAGGGAAGCCCGTCACCACTTTAAAATACCATCTTCAGCTAAAGACAAAGAAAGACGCTGGGGGATGGGGAGGCCAGTTATGGGAGGTTATCTACAAAAAAGCACAGCAAACAAGGGTAAGGTTGTTATTTTTCGGTTTCTAAGAGCTTCATCTTCTGTGTCCCTGGTACAGAGAGGGAGACACCCTTACAAATGGAGATTTTCCTTATAAATATAAACCTCCCTTAAAGAAGGTAACTTCTAGTCGGTTTTCAGAGCTTCTCCTATGCTTGCTCTTTCTTAAAAATAATCAGCTCAAGGGCTTCCCTGGTGGCGCAGTGGTTGGGAGTCCGCCTGCTGATGCAGGGGACGTGGGTTCGTGCCCCGGTCCGGGAAGATCCCGCATGCCGCGGAGCGGCTGGGCCCGTGAGCCATGGCGGCTGGGCCTGCGCGTCCGGAGCCTGTGCTCCGCAGTGGGAGAGGCCACAGTAGTGAGGGGCCCGCACAAAAAAAAAAAAAAAAAAAAATAATCAGCTCAAAATGATCTTTATGCTAAAGAGGCTTATTTTGGGGTGGCCTTACTGTCTGCCCTTCAGTAGTTGATTTAACTGATGGTTGATGGAATGTCAAGAAGAAAGCATTTAGTTGTAATCCCTGCCTGTTGAAAATCTTTCTGAAATATGTTAATTCCCTTGGTTAAGAATCTTGGTTAAGATTCTTCATACAGAGTGTTAAAAATAAGAGAACAGGACCAAAATGGAGCTGCTTATGCTAAACCCCCATCACCAAACTGAGACTCTCAGCTCTCCCAGAAATGGAATCTTCAACCAGTCAATCAGGAATCACCGGATTAGCGCTAGTGAGGTCATCTGCCTGATAGACCTCTGCTGTCTGCCAAAGGAAAGTAACTTGGTAATCACCAACCCACTTTTTTTTTTTTTTAACCTAGTATACCTTCCTTGTTCCCACTCCCTTCTGCATATAAAAATCTTTCATTTTGTACAGCTCCTCGGAGCTCCTTTCTGCTAGATTGGATGCTGTCAGATTCGAATGGAGTTTGCTCAGATAAACTCTTAACATTTTTAACATGTCTTTTTATCTTTTAACAAGAGGAACATTATTTAAACTTTACCAAAGAAAGCAGTTCGAGGTATAACAGAGATGCAGTGTCATCATTCAGAAGGGGAGCAGAAAAGGCCACCCCAAAACATGCCACTTTGGTACATGGACTACTTTAAGCTGAAGGTAGTCAAGACCCAGCGAACTCAAGAAACACTTTTATGTCTCTCTTAACTGCCTAAAAGAATTTAGACAGGGGTCCTGGCCCAGAAAGAGAGCTGTTACCAGAGATAACTTCTTATCTGGAATACTTACCTGAATGGCAGGGCAGACATCTAATTACCAAACGTGTTTTTCTTATTGGCCTGTGAATTGCCCTTCTCCCACTTGAAGCCCCAGGTCCCATCCCACTCCTTAGCTCAGGATGGCATATAAGCCTCAGTTGCCTGACTGTCTTTGAGGTCTCATATTTTTATGGGGCTCCCATATGTACAAAATCAATTTTTTTTCCTCCTGTTAATCTGTCTTATGTCAGTTTAATTATTAGACCAGCCAAAGAAGGGTAGAAGGAAAAATTTTCCTCCCTAATAGTTCTAATAGTTCCTAATAGAATCATACATCTTATTGGTTGTTACTCTAGATAAGTTGTTCTCAACTATCTGGCAACATTTTTCTTTCCTTTTTTCTGAAGGGAGAATTGGCTTTATTAATCGATTCATGAATCAGGCAGCATCCCATCTAGCAAGTAGAACGACATTCAGAGGCATTGTACAAAACGGTAGGCATTTATAGGTAGGAATTCTGATGGACAGGAAGGCTATTAGCAAAAGAAAAGGAAGGATTGTTTCAGGACAGCTCATGTTCTTTTGGGGGAGAGAGAATGGCAGAAGTTTCATTGTACTGGAATCAGGAAATTCCAGACTGACTGGATTAAAATTACACTCCTGAGAGAGGATGAAACTGCAGTTTGGTTAGGCATTAAGTCTAGGTGGGCCTTACCCACCTGGTGACTCCATTTTGGGTCTGTGTGTTTCTTTTTTAACAATTCTCCCCTTTTGATCAAACTTTCAATCTGAGAGATGTGATGCAAATGTGAGGCATTAGTGCCACCCTCAGCTACTTAGGCTGTGTAGTCTTCTCAGCTCTAGTGGTCTTCAGTGTGGTGTCCATCGGTCCTGGCATTTTTGCTTAATCCTTGTGACAGTCACAGTTTATGATTCTAGGTTCACAGTCTTTAAGTCAGTCATTCTCTTTGTTCCCTTCTCGATGTTCTAGTTGCAGGGTGATCATTTGGTGGTCAGCGGCTTTGAAAAGACATTTAAAGCTTTTGAGAGAATACAACACATCAGGGAGATTATTATCATGACTGTAAGCAAGATAACTCCCAAGGTTTGAAGTGTGCTTCAGAGCCACAGGCCACAAGACCCAAACCAAAGTTAGATAAGTCAGAGAAAGACCTTGTTGAGGCAGTCACCTTTTTAAGCCAAGTGGTTTGCTCAGTGATCTTATGTAACTGAGTTCCAGCTTCTCCAGAAGTGTCAGTCCACGTACAGCAGGTGGTGTGGCTACAGCACAGACACCTCCTTGCGCGGCTAAAAGATTATCCAGGGCTATCCTGTTATCAAGAACAACTTTGGGGAATTCCCTGGCAGTCCAGTGGTTAGGACTCGGTGCTTTCACTGCCTGTGGCCTGGGTTCAATCCCCGGTCAGGGAGCTAAGATCCTACAAGCCTAGTGACCAAAACAGACAAACAAACAAACAAACAAACAAAACTTTGGCCAGAGAATTTAAGGATCTTGCTGGGCAGCTAATGCAACACAATCTACAATGTCTCCAAGAGTTAAGGAGAGGTTTCTGATTATATGCTCATTTGTAATTACTCCTAACCAGGGAAATGCGGCCCTGCCAAAGGAAAGGATTTCTGAATCATGAATGCCTCTTGGTAGGTCCTTTCTAGAACAGTTAGAGGCACAGTTAGATAAGCCAAGAGGCATTGCCCAGATGTGCCATCTGGCAACATTTTTGATTGTTACCACTGGGGAGCGCTACTGACATCTAGTGGCTGAACCTGGGGATGCTATTAAACGTTCTATAATCACAGGAAGCAACTCCACAGCAAACATGTCAGCGGCTGAGAATGTAAACAGGTTGAGAAACCCTTGTTTACATAGAGAAAAATAGGGCTGAATGGCTCCCAAACCTATAACAGAAGTGAAAGATGCTTATTTCTGAATTCAGTACATTGTGGTTTGCTTCTTTTTCCTCAGAGTGTTGGGCAGAAATGCTCCCTTCGTTTGGAGACTCTCATTTGTTCAAAGTTAACCTAGGGCATTAGCCTACTGTGGGTCCCTGTCTGCTGACGTGCAAACTCTTATTTCCCTCTTTTATAAACAACCAGATTATTATTATTATTTTTGGCCGTGCTGCGCGGCTTGTGGGATCTTGCTTCCCAGACGAGGGATTGAACCCAGGCCCTCGGCAGTGAAAGCGTGGAGTCCTAACCATTGGACTGCCAGGGAATTCCCAACAACCAGATTATTATCTCTCATTCACGTGAACCTTGCTCTTCTTTCCTGCGTTGGTATCCAGAGCATTTAAGAACTTTAAAGACTGTCTACTTCCTCTCCATTTAATCTAGCGGGTGGAATAACTTGGAGGGGAAAAAGTGAGCACAATAGCTAATTTCCATTTTCACATTGCATCACAAAACCCGCTTCCCCTTCCCTCCTCCAGTGTCTATTAAAATGACCCTGGCCACGGGCTTCCCTGGTAGCGCAGTAGTTGAGAGTCTGCCTGCCGATGCAGGGGACACGGGTTAAAAAAAAAAAAAAAAAAAAAAAGACCCTGGCCAAGTCATATCTGCTGCTCAACACTTACACCTCAGAAGTGAAATCACTGTTTTGTACATGACCCCACAATGTCTCATCAATTAAGATACTGTTATATCTATTTCATTTCAAGATTTTCTTCTATTTTCAATTCCTACGTAATGAGAGAGTTGTTTGGGGACCCCTAAGTTTTCTTCTAGCTCTCCAAGTATCATTCTATATCATTTTCAGTATTTAATTATGTTTTGGCTTTTATTAACCTTTTTTCGTGTGTGTGTGTGTGTGTGTGTGTGTGTGTGTAAGTGGCATCGTTAGATATGCTTAAGCTATGCTAAGAGTACACACTAAAATGTTTGGCTTATGAGCTCATTATTGGCAAGGGCCGAGAATCCTAGAGGCTCTTTTATCACAAAGTTCATGAAACTAAAACCTCAGGGTTCCTCACAGTTGGTATCAGTTCCTTCTTCCAAGGCTCATGTTCTCCTCCAGGGACTTGGGTAGGAAGTAGCAGACCCAGCTACATACAAAAGGCATGGCTTGCTGCTCTAGACTGGGGCTCACTTTCCGTGCTGGATGGGCTGTTTTCAACCACCTCTTCCAAGGTCTACTCTACCAAGAACTGCACTTCCCAGAATCTTCTTCCCTGTGTGGTCCTGGGTTCGAACTTGCCAGTGAGAGGAACTTGTATGAGATTTAGCAGGTGGTGGAAAGAGAAGTCATCCTTTTTTTTTTTTTTTTTTTTTTTTAGCAGCTGTACGTGGGCCTCTCGCTGTTGTGGCCTCTCCCGTTGTGGAGCACAGACTCCGGATGCGCAGGCTCAGCGACCATGGCTCACGGGCCCAGCCACTCCGCGGCATGTGGGATCTTCCCGGACCGGGGCACGAACCCGTGTCCCCTGAATCGGCAGGCGGACTCTCAACCACTGCGCCACCAGGGAAGCCCTGAGGTCATCCTTCTTGTGAGGTCTTTGTGGATGAGCACTGCAGCTTCTCACTCTTCTCAGGGATATAAATTTCACTGCTGCAGACTGAGAGAGTTGGTGGAAGCTTCCTCAGAGAAACCCAGGGGTTGTCACAGTTTCCTGGTGAAATGTGAGAACTGTTTGCTTTGGTGTCAGGTTGCAATCTTCTTGCCTTTCACTTCTCTTGCTCTTCCCACAGTGTGTGTGCTCTAATACCTCTATTAAATTGTTTGATTCCTGTGATACTTTCCAGTAGCATAATTTTCTTAACCAAACCAAGAGTGGTACATTTGTTGGTATCAGATTAGGGTGCTGCCTTAACACTCTATGTGGCACTGGCTATGAGGCCATGCTGTGAACAGCAAAGATAGGAGGTTGGAGAAATGGTAACGCATGTTATATAGTGGAGAAACATTTGATAAAACTGTTGCATATGATAACGGGAAAGAAAAATGTATCAAATGAACTCATGGCACTGGGTAAGGTGTCAAGATAGAACATTGCTGTCAAGAACTGCTTATAACAGCCACATTTGAGAAGGTGCCACAAGAAAGAGATGAGCTCAGAAAAGAGCTAGCTAGTTTGCAAGCAGAATTGATAGAGATATAGAGAACCCAGACATTCTGAAATATGCAAAGTTGAAAAATGGAAATTCTTTTAATCTCCAAGAAATAAAAGATAAAATGGAAAAATTCTTTGAATTAGAAAGGCTTACAAGACTCCATCTCAGTGCAATAACCACATTAAAGTGTGGCCACCATACCCTCTGTTAAGATTTTTGAAAAGTCTTTTTGGCAGGACAAAAAATGGTTCTAGAAATAAGACCAAGGGCATGGTCCTGTGAAAGCTAGATATGCCCAAAGTACCTGAAATTATGGAGAGATGCATCTTTCAAAGAATATTCTTAGAGTTGACTGGAATTGAATACACTAAAACACACACACACACACACACACACACACACACGACAAAATTTAGAGAGAGGTCTGCTGCTATATGTATCATTAGCCTAAAGGAGTCTGTGATTGTTCAAGATGTAAAATGATTCTTGGGGGCTGTTTCTGGTATGACAGTATAAGCAGTTCTATAGACCCATTCAAGGAAAGCTGGTGGAAACTATTTTAAAATAACCACTTAAAGTTTCTGGAAATTGTCCATACAGTCAATGAAGAAACATTTATTCAAGAAAATGTACTGAAACTTGCTAAGAATAAGGGCAGTCTCTGATGTGTCAACCATTACATGTTTCCTCCCTCCCTCCCCTGCCAGTTCAGCTTGAAGCTCCACTCCAGCCAAGAATGTAGGACTCCCTCTCTCCTGAGCTCCCAGTCAAGGGAAACCATATCTCACTAGGAGGGGCATGAAACCAGCATTTCTCATCTTCAGCTTGAGTCAAAGAGGCTTAATTCTTGGTGAGTATGGCTGAGAAGTCTGGGGTTCCTTCACCTAGCCCCTATCCATGGGATGGAGGCTCTACCGCAAGTGAGGCAGCCCTCACCCCAGGATACTTGGAGGGCAGAGATTCCACACCAGGATAGGTAAGCCAAGAAGACCAGAGGCTACCAGCTCACCAGTGCCCAGAGCAGTGGCTCAGAGAGTTTGCCCCAGGGAGGAGGAAGGCCAAAGGAAAGAGAGATCCAAAATTCTCCCTAAAAAAAACTGATTTTATTTGAAATGTAGAATAATGTTCATGGAAAACAGTAGACTGGAGAGCTGTAGAGAGGTATTCCCAGGGCGGAAGACCAGAACCTAATCAAACAGTATATCCTATCTCTACAGTACAGAACTTGCAAAAATTGCCCCAAAGGATTTCAAAATATCTTTGGACCAGCATTTGCTGTATGCCTGTCATTCTTCCGCTTTCTGAATGGCAGTGTTTATTGCAGTTATCCTATCCCTGTTCTGCTACTCTATGATGGATGTGCAAGGGCACGTAACTTGCTTTTTAGTTCATAGTCTCCAGATCAAGTAGAGCTGCAGCTGGACCTGATGAATACCATGAGATTATAGACCTGATGCAATGATTGGATTAGAGTTCGGAGTGTCTTGGTGGAGAACGAGGATATTTTCCCTGCCGGATAAGAATGAATCATTTGTGCCCAAGAGGGAAGAGTCTGGTAGATGGCGTTTGTGGTTCATGATTCTTCTCTGCCTCCCTGTGTTTGCCATGATTTTTCCTTGGACAGAATATATCTTCTTTCTCAAATGATTTTTGGCTTGGTCATACGACCACCTTCACCAATGATATAACAAATTTAATGTATGGCTTGTCCCACCTGAGGCTTTAAGCGCACTTGCATGGTTTGGCTAGCCCCCTTTCACTTCTGCCATCCACCATGAGAATGATGAGCCCTGGGTATTCACTCAGCCCCAGAATGAGATAGATGTGGAATCAGTCTATACCTAGAATCATTGCCTGAGTCATAGCCACCCCAATTCCTCTGTGGCCGCATGAGTGAAAAAACATAAATACTTGTAATTTTAGCCACTACGATTTTGGGGGTGTTTCATAACATTACTGCAGCGCTGGTGGTAGTCATGGGGCTGGCAATAACCACGTTCACGCAGGTCATGGTAGAACTTGTTGCACACGCAGACCCTAACTATGACACCAGGAAGAAGTTGCTGACCAAGAGGTTGCTCTGCTCTCTACTTGGGTGTGTGAACCAAAGCTGGGGTGGCCGAGGACCAGCTGCTTCAGTACTGGCCAACGGAGGCCGTGACTAGCAGGGTCAAGGGACTGTGCTTTCTGTGGGATAGGAAGTGCTACCTACGCAAGAAACTATGGAGGAATTTGCAAAAAAGGGCATTTTCAGAAAGAAGTTGTCAAATGGTACAGAAAAAAAAGTCTTTTATAAGCTGGAAATAAAACATTTTAAAAATTGATCCCAATAGGAGAAGGACTAAATTAATTTGTATATTCTCCACAGAAAATATTACAGGGTATTCCCTGGCAGTCCAGTGGTTAGGGCTCCGCACTCTCACTGCTGAGGGCCTGGGTTCGATCCCTGGTTGGGGAACTAAGACCCGTAGACCATGGGGTGCAGTCAAAAATAAAAAAAGAAAAGAAAATATTACGAAATCATCACATGCAGAGATGTTCAGAGATTACGTAGCCTAAAGTGTAGAAAGAAGATATCCTAAGCGTGTATCAGGCAGTTAACCAATAATAAGGTATGCTGCTAATTTTGTAATATTTTGGTATTTGTCAGCTTTTAACATTTGTAGTTTGTTGTGATTTCCTTTTGCAATCAAAAAGTATTCTCCTTTGCATGTAATTTTTCTTTTCTTTTTTTTTTTTTTTTGCAGTATGCGGGCCTCTCACTGTTGTGGCCTCTCCCGTTGCGGAGCACAGGTTCCGGACACGCAGGCTCAGCAGCCATGGCTCACGGGCCCAGACGCTCCGCAGCATGTGGGATCTTCCCGGACTGGGGCACGAACCCGTGTCCCCTGCATCGGCAGGCGGACTCCCAACCACTGCACCACCAGGGAAGCCCTGCTTTTCTTATTTTTCCTAAAGAGAGTCACAAAGTTGTTCAAGGACATGAAGCCTGAAACCGAGGCAGCTCTAATTTAGTGATGAGGGGAGAGCCTAGAGTTGCTAGAGCTTGGTGAGGTGGTGAGGGATGAAGCTGTCCCCACCGATGGCAGAGCAGCAGGATGCAGAGCTTCTGGGCTGTGGTCACATGGCCTTAGTCATGGGACAGGCCACACTCGAAGTTATTACTGGCACTGGAGTTTTCAAATTCTGAACCAATAGGTTCCTTTTATTCTTTAAGCTAATGTGAACTTTTTTCCTTTTTTGTGATACAAAGTGTCCAAATGGAAACAACAGCACACAATGCATATGAAATGCAATTCTCTAAAGTACCATTTATTCTTTTCGTTCCTTTTGAGTCTTGTTGGGTCGTATTTCAGACCCTCATTCCTTATCTAAATTATTAAAACAGTATTCTTGCTTCCAAAGCTCAGTTTCTTTCTTTTTCATTAAATTAAATTTATTTGTAATGACTTGGGTGAAAACAATCTACAGGCACAATTAAACCAGTAACTGGAAATACCATACCACGACTTGAAACCTCAACTGTGTACCCTTGACCAAGACATATCATTACAATCACCTTTTTTTTTTTTTTTTAATTATTTTTGGCTGCGTTGGGTCTTTGTTGCTGCGTGTGGGCTTTTTCTAGTTGTGGTGAGCGGGGGCTACTCTTCATTGTGGTGCGTGGGCTTCTCATCGCAGTGGCTTCACTTGTTGCGGAGCACAGGCTCTAGGTGTGTGGGCTTCAGTAGTTGTGGTGCATGGGCTCAGTAGTTGTTGCTCTCAGGCTCTAGAGCGCAGGCTCAGTAGTTGCAGTGCACGGGCTTAGTTGCTCCGCGGCATGAGGGATCTTCCCGGATCAGGGCTCGAACCCGTGTCCCCTGAATCAGCAGGCAGATTCTTAACCACTGCGCCACCAGGGAAGTCCCCCTGGTGATTTTTCCAAAATGCCGTGCAAGAGGAAAAAGGAAGAAATAAAGACTGAAAATTCTATCAGTGAAAAGGCAGAAAACTCTATATCTTTTTTCCTGCTGTATTTCTTGATTTGATAATGATCTTGATAATTTGTAAACTGCTTTTCTAGCTTCTTGTCATTCATTGTTATTCATTGATTTTACTAATGTTATTCATTGTTTTTCTTTTTTAAAACACTGGAATTTTGAAATCAGCTGGTTTCTACAATTAGTAAACGTTCACGAAATTACACGTCCTAAAATAAGGCATTTTGCCACAAATTAATTTATTCACACATGTTACAGTGATTCCTTTGTGTGAGTTCCCAGGAGTTTACCTTTGCATCATGTCTAGCACTTGCCTTGAGGTTTTTTTTTTTTAATAAATTTGTTTATTTTATTTATTTATTTTTGGCTGCATTGGGTCTTCGTTGCTGTGCGTGGGCTTTCTCTAGTTGCTACTCTTCATTGCGGTGCGTGGGCTGCTCATTGTGGTGGCTTCTCTTGTTGTGGAGCATGGGCTCTAGGACCGCGGGCTTTGGTAGTTGTGGCACGTGGGCTCAATAGTTGTGGCTCGTGGGCTCTAGAGAGCAGGCTCAGTAGTTGTGGCACACGGGCTTAGTTGCTCCGTGGCATGTGAGATCTTCCCGGACCAGGACTTGAACCCATGTCGCCTGCATTGGCAGGTGGATTCTCAACCACTGTGCCACCAGGGAAGCCCGCCTTGAGGTATTTTTGAGAGTAATTCTCCAAACAAGATTTGTAGATATGTGATTAATAGAAGTTTAAAAATATGTTTTTGCAAATTGCTTGTCTCCCCCTCCCTTTGCCAATTTGTCATCTGTGCTAAGTGGATGTGGAGACAATTTAATGAATACAATTTACCACAGACTTTAGCAAAAAAATAAATTTGATTCTGGAGCACCACAAATTATAGAATCTGGGAAATGAAAAGAGCACCGAAAGGTCATCTGGTTTGTCTTTCGTCATTCAGACAGGTTTGCACTTCTCATTAGAGCCACGTGGTGAGAATCTATCCTAATTCTGAAGACATCCTGGGAAGCAGATCTCACTAGCTCTCTCGGTATCACTAATGTGAAACATCTATCACTTGTGGAAAATTCGTCTGAAGGACATCCAATTTCCTCATACTGGAGTTTATTCCTATTTCTTTTAAATGAGTCTTCAGTGATGACCACATAAAATTTCTGTTAACCAACCACTTTAGGGAAATGAAATTGAAGGAGGTAGCACATATAAAGTTCTAGAACAGGGTATGGCACACAATAGGCTCTCCAAACATGTTTGCTGCCATGATAACAGTTATCATGATCATCACTGTAGAATGAGACATCAGGGTCTTTGTCTGTCTGGTGATAAAGGAGCATGAAGTAATTTTGGGATTATCTGCTCTGCCTGGTGGTGCTTGACTTGGGTGTTCTATCCTGGCTCACTGGAAAGGAATGCATGATTAATTGTTGACATGGGGGAGGGCAGGGGGTTGGAAGGAATGGCTACATTGGTGCCAGCTGTTTGTCACCCACCCTGATGATGTCTGCAAGCTCTTTGGGGGCAGGGACCCCCTCTTATTAGTCTTGGGTCTCTGGTACGTAGCACAGTGCCCCTAGCACAGAAAGACACAATATGTACTGAACACTTAAATATTGACTATGATAAAAGTCACTCAACAGAATATTTATGTTATCACGTGGGTGTTATTCCTGTCTTCCAGTGTGGTGGTATAATTTAAAAAAGTTTTGTTTCCTTATACATAGTGCTGTTTCTCAGGTCAGGCCTCTTTCTTTCTTTTTTATTTTTTAACTTTTATTTTTTATTGGAGTATAGTTGATTTACAACATTGTATTAGTTTCAGGTGTACAGCAAAGTGATTCAGTCATGCATATACATATATCCATTCTTTTTCAGATTCTTCCCCCGTATTTTTTAGCCCTCTTTCACCTCTCCTTTTTTTTTTTACTTTGGCCAGAGTGGTCACGGTGTCTCTGCTCTGAAGGTTATCTGTGAGTTACAGCGATCAGAATTAAACCCTGTGCCTTGTTACAACCTTGAGCCTTGTGATGAGTTCCAATGTTTCCAACTTCGCGCCGATGCTTCCCGGCGTCTCGCTGGTTCCATCTGCATGTGGGGCATGACGAAATTCGAAGTCGGGTGAGGCATCACAGCGTTTCAGCCAATGGAATCAGAGGCTTCCACATACAGTTTGGCCCGGATTAGGGTTGTTGCCCACTTTGCAATTCGAGCTCTAAAATTCTTTCCAGGGAGCTTTATAATCTTAGAAAACTTTCAGAGGAGGCATAAGGGTGGAGAAATGAAAACCCTGGAGCTGGAGTAGGGAACGTGCTCAGTTTTGGCCCCAGCGCTGTCTCTGCTATCCTGTAGCCCCCTGAGTCACACTGTTAAACCCATCTGTTTCCATGAGGTTGAACACGGGAAAAGATGGAGAAGGGGGAAAAAATCTTTTTTAGTTGGCTCAGAGTAGATGCCATGCCATTATGCCCCCTCCCACCTCCATCATTTTTGTGGCCCAAATCGTGCACTGCAGGATTTATTTTTCTAAGGCTGAGGGTGGAGCTTGAATAGGGTGCACTGGAGCAGAAAGAAGGGACCATAGCAAAGGGGTGAGAATTTAGCATTCAAAGAGGTCAACAAGGGGAAGGAGATGAAGGCTGCTTCTATTTCAGTTCTTGCGAGATAGATGGAATTCTAGGAATGGGTGGCTCTTCCCCTGACTACTCCTCATTATTTTCTCTCTTAGTCTTGTGTCTCCTGAACTATCAGAAAAGTAGAGTTTGGGAAATGGAGTGTGGTGGATGAGATGGAGAAGCTTATGTGGGAGAAGATTTATATTTCCTTCCCTGGCTAGATGGCCCTTACCCTGAGGGCTGCTGACCATCTGGGATGACCAGAGAAGCCTATGGACATTTTGATTGGAAGGACCGCTCCTGGGTGGCACAGGTAAGCCTGGAGGAGTGTGGGTACAGCAGGCTTTGGGGGAGCCCTGTTTCCTTATCCACAGCTTTGGACCTTGAACTTTAGCCCAGAGGGAAGGACTCTTGCAGATTGATTGGTGAACACGTTGCTTCTTGTCTAATTCTCAGAATCCAGCATTGAATTTCTCTATCGCACCAGCCCCAATCTCTTATGTCCATAAAAATGCATCTTTTATGTGCTTCTTCTTTTTTTTTTTTTTTTTTTTTTTTTTGCAGTACGCGGGCCTCTCACTGCTGTGGCCTCTCCCGTTGCAGAGCACAGGCTCTGGACGCGCAGGCTCAGCGGCCATGGCTCATGGGCCCAGCCGCTCCGCAGCACGTGGGATCCTCCCGGACCGGGGCACGAACCCGCGTCCTCTGCATCAGCAGGCGGATTCTCAACCACTGCGCCACCAGGGAAGCCCTTCTTCCTCTTTTAAATGAAATGACAACCAGGATGGGGCCCTCTTGCTTTAGGAAGATGGTGGTGGTATCTGCGTTAGGGAGGGAGCAAATGGAGGAAAGTCCATCGAGCCCAAGTCCAGCCGGTTCTCCTTGTCATTCCTTTCCCCTCTGTCTTCAGGGCAGGATTTAGCTGTACAGAGACCAGGCACTCTGTAGCCATAGCTGTGTTGGGTCACAGATATGCTGGCAACATTTTTCTTAATAGTAACAGCCATCTCTTAATAATTTAACTCAGGCAAGCGTCCTTGGCATTAAGAGCAGGGAAATGTTGTTGTGGAGACTTGCAATTTCTCAGGAGGTATCATCCTTGAAATGTTTAGACTATTAAGGAAAGGTCTTTCAGGTAAAGACTGTAATGCATGTCCCCCACACTCTATTAACAAACAAAATGAGGAAATTTTCTTCGATGGAGAGGTAGCATTGCAAAACAGGAGCTGGCATTGGCCTAAATGGCCAGGCATCCAAACTGCAGCCGAGCTGCCTGGGTTCAAATCCCGACTTTACTAGCTGTGTGACGGTCGGCAAGCTACTTAACTTCTCTGTGCCTCAATTTCTTCTTCTGTAAAATGGGGATGTTAATAGTACTAGGATTATGAGGATTAAATGAGTAGATATATGTACAGGACTTGGCACGTGGTAAGTGCTATGTAAGAGATAATTAAATAAATAAGCCTCTCTCCTCATTATCTGTTCACCTCTTGCCTTGGAGAGCCTGACTCAACTGGCAGTCTTATCATTTGCCTCCCTGGTCAGGCAGGACTGGCTATATAATTTATGGGGTCTAACGAAAAATGAAAATACTGGATTCTTCATTCAAAAATCATTCAGGATTTCAAGATGGTGACAGCAGGGCAATAGATTAATGCAGGGTTCTTCTAAGTACCTGCACCTCTGTGTAACTGCATAGGTCACACAGCCATCCATGAAGCTGGCCCTGGGGTCAGGAGTTAAGACTTGATTTATTCGACAAGGACTCTCCTGAATTGGTTTTAGGAATGGCAGTGGGGGACTATCTCAAAATTCTTTGATGATCTCACCCCAGAGTTTTGGTAAGGTGGTACACATGGAATCTTTAAAAAAATAGAAACCCAGTGATGTATCTGTAGGCTGTCTAAAAGGATTCATTTGAAAAGGAGAGTACTCAATGGCAATGGATCCAACTTTTTTTTTTTTTCCCCAGCCTTAGCAGTTTTATCCTACACTTTCTTGTCTCAATAGTCAGTAATGAGATGTCAAGAAGCTATAGATTGTTGGGTGGCGGGCATGTATGCCGTGCTTGATGTGAAGTGGCTTCATGCAGAGAACTGAAACAACACAGATGATTCATTTACACATTTATTTTCTATCTTGCTTACTCTACCAGACTGGAATGGAGAACAATGCCAGCAATTTTATAGACATTTTGACACAAAGTAAACAAGTATTTTGATGTGGAACAATTGTACAGACTACTACATGCATATAAGGATGCTGACTGATGCAGAAATATTGAATTGATCAGCAAAACTACTAATACAAGATCACACTTCCTTTTTATGGAGTTAAAATGCAGCAGACATGGGGACACTGATACAAACACCATTAAATGGGAGAGAAAGGCATTGTATTAATGGTGCCGATGGACCGCTGAACAAACACGAGTATGCTACATCGTATCCTCTTGACAAAACAGAAATCGAAACATTTTGTTTGCAAATAGCATGAAATAAAGTATGTTGAGGCAGATGAATGAGACTAGACAAGACTTACCACCTATGCATACATAAGCTCTGGCTCCTAGTGAGAGTTTATATTAAAAATATTTCAATATAGTATAAGATGAAATGCTAATGCTATTATGTGTGTGGACTGGACAGGATAACCCAACTGAGAAATCTTCAAAAATAAAACACTGATTGTGCTTCTTTGCCCCTGTGGCATTCAGAGCATTCATCGATAGTATGAAAACCCTCTAAAACATTAACGTTAATAAAACAGTGATGCTTCATGCGACAGTCCCTATAAATCTAATACCATATGTAACTTAGGAATATGAAATTGTATTATTTAACGCATACAGCAATTTTAAGAACTATTATTTAGCTTTGAATTTCTGACACTCAATATTCCTTAGGTTTTAAAAATAGTTTTGAGTGTTTTTAATCTGGGAGATTTTAGGGACTTAATAGAAACTATTAAAATCTCTACAACTTGAGAAAAAAAGAATCAGGTTGTTTATCAACCTGTTTTATAGGGAAATCACCCACGATTATTCCCAGCAAGGCTTTTTTTGCGGTACGCGGGCCTCTCACTGTTGCGGCCTCTCCCGTTGCAGAGCACAGGCTCCGGACGCGCAGGCTCAGCGGCCACGGCTCACGGGCCCAGCCGCTCCGCGGCACGTGGGATCTTCCAGGACCGGGGCACAAACCCGCGTCCCCTGCATCAGCAGGTGGACTCTCAACCACTGTGCCACCAGGGAAGCCTTCCCAGCAAGGCTTTTTATGTGCATTAATTACTGATGGTTTTATAGTTTCACCATCAGTTTTCATAAAATTACTTTGTGAATACTCACAGAGTTGTCCTGAGTTTAACCAGAAGATAATTCTAACATTAAACATTGAATTAATGAGTTTGGGGAGTTAGACACATTCGTTTTTAATGATATATGACTCTCGTTAACCACAAAACCAGAAGATAGTTCAGGCTTCCCTCCTGATTCCAAACACACTCATGTCCACACGCACACACACACACACACACACACACACGCTATAACCTTCCCAAAAGCCAATCAACTTTTCAAAACAATGTGCATTATAAACTTCGGTTTCCCCTATTTAACTCATCTGGAGATTTGCCTTTCTCTATTAGGTTTTATTTTTTTCTTTCCCCTTCTCTCTCCCTTCATCCATCTCCTTACCACCTCTTCCTCCCTCTTAGACCCACTTCCCCCAAAAAACAGTCTTTGAAAGTCTATATATGTTAATCTTGTAGATATCCAACTTTAGCTTTTGAAGACAAAAATGAAAATAATGTATACTTGACAATCGGACATCCCTAAATGTGTCACTTCTGAGGAACGGGTATCCTTTGACTAGTGAAAAGAGCTAATGTCAGACAGGTCAGCCTTCACCACACTCTCCTTTTCTTCTACACTAAATTGTGGTGAAAGAAACCATTTAAGGCAGGTCTACATTGGCAATGGGAAATAAATTAAGCACTTATCTGGAGAAATCAGCAGCTATTTTTCTTTAGTTTATTAACAGACAACACTTTTTAAAACTAAATTACTCGACATATTTAGACTATGTAGATATGATGTAGAGACTTTTATTATGAGCCTGGAAAGACAGTTAAAAAACACGACTTCAGTATTTACGGTAAAGAATGCACAGATCGAAACGATTCAAATAGTGAGCTGTTTTAACTAAAGGCGTTATTGCACTGCCTCAGAACTGTTTTTGGGCTAGATGTTGAGCAAGCAGTATACAGTTACTTTTGTACCATGGTTTACATACGTGATACCGTAACATAGTGTGCTGACATAATAAGATGAGACAATCACGCTGGTAGCTTTTAAAAGCATCAGACATGAACAGTCGACACTGAGTTTTTACATAAGCTACGTAGAGACAGGTAATAAATACATTTAGTGAGCTGGCTGGGCAGCATAATGCTTTATCTGAATACCATTGAATAAGCTTGGAACTTTATTTCTTGAGAAAACAGGTAGGAATACAGTATTCATTAAGCTATAACTAAATAGTAATGAGATCTAAACTGTCATGCAATTACGCTTTAGAACAGGGATTATTTTTTTAAGCATCATAATACATTGACTGAAACTCCAAACTAAGTAATGTGTTATACTAAATCTTTCATAAAATTACTAGGCAAAAAACCAAAAAGAAAACCAAAAACCAACCAACCAAGCAAACAAAATTTTGTGAAAATCAAAGTATTATTTTGAGTTTACCAATGATGAATACTGGATACTCTGAAGGTGAAATTTTAGCATATCTTGGAAATTCCTTTGCAGAGTCAGTGGAAGATTTACCCAAAGTAAGTCTGTCTTTAACGTTCGAGTTTGTTGCATCCCCTGGTTGCACAGTGACCACCCTGATTTGGTTGGAGTAGTTACATTTAATCAGTGTAAGGACTAGGTGTGCTGCATTATATGTAGTCCTGGTCATCCCCGGTAGGAAATAAGGGCTCTAGGTAAATTTTTATGACTTGGCATTTTAAATAACTTGAAATAGAAAATGACGCTCCTCCTCTGTTACCTTTATTGGTCAATAAGATTTGAACATAAGAAAATAAATAAAACAAATGATGACGGTCCATACTCCAGATTCCAAAACCAAAATTTAATGAAGAATCTTTTAATACTGAAAGCTTTTGCTCTCATTTTAGAGTTTAATCTGGAAAACAGCCAGTTACTGTAAATCTGGAACAAAATTCACTTATGAATTACTTTGTGAAATATATCCTTAGGTCTACATGTATTTAAAGCAAAAAAAATGGAGCAGTATGTTAATATTGACGTAATGACAGTATTTAATTTTGTGCTAATAAGGATGGTGTAAAGGCTCTTCAAATGTATAATATCTCTGAAGTCTTAGTAATTGTAGGAAACTGATTTTTCTCTAGAAGAAACTGATGTTTGTCTATTAAACATTAAAAATCTAAGGCTGTCAGGTAAAAAAAAATTGCATTACATCAGTGTTCAAAGCATGTTATTTATCCAAATAATTTGGACGTTATCCAAATAATGTCAATCTGTCTTTAAAGCCACATGGCATATATATATACATATATATATATATATATATAATTTAGCAAATAAAATGCTGTCTATTTTAAGGTAACAGTGAGTAAAAACCTACATTTACACGCAGACACACATTTAAGATTTTGACGGTTTAGGAAGCCACAGAAGAATTTTAGAAGACTAAGTAATTAGCACACAAACGTGAGTTGAATGCTGCTTTCTTTTGGAATATTTTTACATAAAAAACTTTAAAAAATCTTAATCCAAATATGACTTATTTCTCATTGGATGCACAGTAAAGTACTATTATTCATTACGGCCTTTGGTCCACCCCTAATAATCTTTTGTTAAAATTTTGTTTAAATCATCATTACGGTTTTGGCCAAGAACCATACAAAAACTAACACAGTAATATCAGTTTTCCCTGATCAAAATGTTTGTTACCATTGAAAATGATGAAAAGGGTAATATTGGTATTTTCCTTTTTGTATACTGCCCTGAAAACACACACTAATTGGTTACACACAAAATTTTAGTGGAAGTTTGCATTTAGAATGATATCTTGTGATAACTTAGTGAGTTGGGCACCACTTTTCTCATCAACCTAGTTATTTACCTTTGAAGTTCAAGAAATTAATAGAGACTTTAAAAAGTATTGTTCTTTTGTTAACAGTAGGAGAAAACATCGTGTCATTGCTTTGTTGATCAAATCATATTATGACATGGTGCAGAGAGTTCCTTTGTCCTCAGGCTTCTCTAAGGTTTCTGATCTCGACTTTGGGCTCCAAATTGCTATTGCTAATGGCTCATTTGATCCTGCCCTTGACGTGACACTGAAGTCCTGTATATCCAAGCAGATCCTAGGGAAGGACTGCTAGTGGGTACTGCAGACAGGAGAGAAATGAAGAATCTGGATGATACCATCTGAGATTTGATCAAAAGAATCTGTTTCCAAACCAGGAGGATGAAACTTGAAAAGAAGGTGGAAGGGAGTGAAAAGATCAAGTCACTTCCACAAATGGTTTCCACTCTGCACCCCAGGGCACAGAACATAATATTAGTAAATTGTCCAATAACTTTCCCCTGTAAGCCCATTCTCCCACTTACCCTCACTTCTTCAAACAAAACAAAGCAAGCAAGGTGGCACACAAGAAACAATATGAAACAGAAAAGCTTTCGGACTGAAAGCAAGGTGCTAAGAGCAGACGTAGTCATTATGCAGTTAAATGAAAGGTTATTAAAAATGCTTCAGTGTGCTAATGGTACCTTACATTTGCTTAATAAACCTTTTTTATACATTCACTGTTGAATTTTTAATGGTTTAATATTATACCTCTTTAAAATTGCATAAGTTTGAAACCTGGCTATTGTATGACAAATCCAGTGTTTTGTAAGTTGCAAGTTTTTCTTTCCTTTTTTTGTTTCTTTGGCTTTGAAAAAAATAGGAAGATTTTGCAAATTCTTTAGTGAGATTTTCATAGTATATACATATTTGTTAATTGTGGTGATAACATTTTGCTGGATAAGTAATTTGGGTAATATTAGAACAGATTACCTTCTGTGTATCTGTTTGTCTTTTTTTTTACAAAAATCCTCCTAATTTCAAGTAAACGTTATGATGTGAGTATAATCTGCAGGTTAAAATCATAGCCTGACCCATATGCTGCAAAAGAATGTTAGGAGCATCTTGGTTTAAAGATGACAGAAGTGGCCGTAATAGAATTTCTGGCCACTACCCACAGATATGGTTTGGAAGTTTAGAAACCACCTGTTTTTATCACCAGTGTCAATTCCGGGACATTTCAGGTTCTACTTGTAATCTTCAAGGAGAATGGAGACTGTAGATTTGTCTTCACAGGTTTGTTTTTCCTAAAAAAATGTCAGCACTTTGAATTCTCTTTATCTCTTCACTACTGGCAGAAAGGTCAAAGTAGCATTTACTACTGTGTATCCAGAGAGCAGCCTAGGACACTGCTAAATATTTAGCTAATCTGGTGATTTTGTTTTGATTTGGAGGCAGCAAGTAGGACTCTTGAAAGTGCTGTGCAGAGGGCAGCAACAATTTTATCAGATTTTGGAATAAGAAAAAGAAAAGCAAGAAATGATCACTGAAAAAAAAATCTGTGACATAGTTATGATTTTGACTATATGCACAGGTAATAGAAGGTGGAAAACGGTAGAGAACTTTCTTTCAAATCCTCCTTACCACATCCTTTCTTGGCAAATAGAATTTCACTTTCTCTCAAACTGACCACTAGAGGGCACTCAACATAGAGACTAAAAAAGCAGGATGGCGGGCTCCTGACATCCTTCCAGAATCTGTGTTATTTACCTCTGTTGCCACTATTTTGTGTCTATCTCCCTGAGTCTTGATTTTGAAAGTCTGTATAGTTTGGTATTCAATCTGAAGTCTTTTTAGGTTGAAATGGAGCAAAAATAAGTAAATCTATTCAGCTACATCACTTGTCAGCATTACCCACAGTGGATGGGAGATAAACTATATTGCTCAGATTGGCATTAAGCTTTCCTCACCAGCAGGTAGTGATGGCTTCTCCCACAGCATACAGGCTAGGATTTAAAAAAAAATCAAACAGAACAGTTACGGGAGTATAAAACAATTATTTTCAACATCATTTTTGCCACAGTCATATGTCCTTTGGCTGAAGTGGGCAATATCTATATTGAAAGAAATTGTCACTAGCTTTCAGACAGCTACTATAATTTTATGCATGGATGTTTAGAAAGCTCATGCGGTGGTCATTCAGATTCTAGATTAAGGAATGAAAATAAATAACTTGAGTCTGAGAGAAAATAAAAGTGGATAACAGAAATTCTCAGGCAACAAACTCAAACATATTGCCATACTATTTCCAGCTCACCCTGTGGAACTGGATTTCACTTGGGAATATAATCTCTTTAAATATGAAATCTCTGCTAGACTGTAAAACTGAGGGAATGAACTGTGCGTAAATTAATTTCTGGCATAGGGTAGAAAAAAAATGTTTGTTGAATGAAATATTTTATCCCAGAAATATGGAAGTATCTGTTAGATAATAAGAAATCATTTCTTCAGGAGAGAGATTAAAGTTGAAAGTATGGTCTCAATTGCAAATTTCATGTTAGTAAGTATTTAGTCTAAATTATATACAAGAATATATATATTCTTTTATGTATATATATATATACATGTACCGAATATAAATTTCTCTGCTCAAAAACACGTTTAGTTTACCGACACATTTCTTAGTCTTTCTTCCTTTGTTTTGGTGGTATTTGTATCCTTTGCTGGCCTTGGGTTGTCTTATTACTGAAGATAATCCCTCACCTTCCTTTATTTATATGTATATTTATAGGCTACAACCCTTTCAGACTTAATAAGGAAGAGATTACGCATTAATGGCAATGGTAAATAAGATTTATGAAATTAAATCAGGCTGCTTTAAGACATCGAGTAGAAGAAATGGTAATTGGAGCCACTAAAGAATAGCATTATATTCCAATGAGTGGTAACTTCAATAATATAGAATGTTCACCAAGTTTTTGGAATTGAGACCTTTCCTCTTTCTTATTAGGGCATGGGCCTTTGAATGTTTGCATTTTTTTACTTAGATTTTGCAGAGTCTCCTTTTTCTTTTTTTAGTTCTGTTTGGGTGATGACAGTGGCAGTGGAAAAGTACTCAATATATTTTCAAATTCACATGGACCTAAGTGAATAAATTCCTTGAGTCAAGTTAAGCAACTTTTGATTACTGAATTTTATTTATTTACTACAAAAATTTTTTTTGGCCACACTGCACGGCATGCGGGATCTTAGTTCCCCAACAAGTGTAAGTGCAGAGTCTTAACCACTGGACAGCCAGAGGAGCCCCTAATTACTGAATTTTAAACATCTTTCATTTAGAAATTCAGAAGACTAAACAGAATAGTGATACATTGCTAACATGTTGCCTATAGTCAATAAGAAGTAAGAAAAAACATTAAAATGTTTTGTTTTTCACCCAATAACCATCAACACACTATTAAAATATAAAATTTGTTAGAGATTTTTTTAAACTGGCATCAAATTTTGCTCTAGTTATTGGTGATAGACTATTATTAGCTATTTTGAAAAGCAATATATCTAACTAAAAAATTATTTTTCAATTTATCAGATAATAAGGAAAGACAACCCATAACTTTACTCAATCAGATTAACAATTTTTTATCTCAAATGTAAATCTAAACTGTGATTCAAAAATAATTATGTACCAGTCTTCCATTTATATCATCCATCTATTTCTTAGGAAAACAGTTCTTTGGAAAAGCATTTCACTTGTTCCTGTCATATGCTTCCCTGGTTTGATAATTGAATAATTTTTGCGTACTCAGAAGAGACACTTTCCAGTAACCCAAATGATCCTCAGCCTGGTTTTATTTATTTTTAAAATTTTTATTTATTATTAAATTTTTTTTTTTTCTCAGTCTGGTTTTAAATGGGCAAGGCAGTAAGCTCCAGGAGGCTGGGAGCTGTACGCTAACACCAAGCACGATGCCTTCTGTAGAATACAGGGGCGCTCACCTAGTATTTACTGAATGAATGAATAGTGAAATGCCAATCAAAATCTGTTAGACAGTATTTTTGAACTTTGAAGTATTAATAGCTCTGAAGTTCTTATTTTTGTAGAAAATCAAGTGGCTTCCTTCAGCCCTCTGCCTAATGTGTATTCATGTTACATCATGAGTAATAAATTCTTCTCTTTGACCCAGGAATGTGTACCTTATAACCAGAATCCCGAATGGGCAAACATATGTGCTAAAGATGACCAATGTCATTTATCTCATTAACATTTGGCATGATCCACTGCTGCTTTAAGAAAACTGCATGACGATAAATGCACCTCTGCTTTTATTTACGTAATTTTAAATATTAATAGAAAAAACCTCCTTAACTAAACATATTTTCCTGTTGTTTATTGGAATGCTGGACTTGAAGCCAGAGGATGTGGACAAGGTCTTGTTCTACTATTCACCAGTGACCAGTGTGAACTTGAACAAGATTCCTAACCTCGCTGGTCTTTTATTGATAAATAATACCTGATTTAGAAGGCTGAGTATTAAGCATGACCAAAAACTCTTAAAATACTTTACATACATAAGGCTTTTTTTTTCTATTCAAATTCCAAGAGAAAATAGTTGAATTGTTGACTTTCCTCATGTCTACGTGACAGTGAGACTGTTTTGACAAGAAATTAATGGGAACAGATGCTTGGCACTATTCTTGTTACCAAATCTAGTTCATATCAGGATAATGCTTGATCTAAATGCTTGCTTCAAAGCTGTTGGCTGTGCCGGAGTGGAGAAATTTCTAGTGAAAACGTTTAGAGACTAATTAGGTGAACACTAGGCATTCAGGGTGTCACTCCTGTATTTGTGACCCAACTCAAGACATATATCCGTGCACCCATTTCTATCCTCTTGTGATCGATCTCAAGCTTTAAGCTAAAACAATCTTGTGGCAATTTACACCCGTTAGGATAGCCAGCAGAACTGAATTAACAGTGCCTGGGACTGTGTTATTTTGAGTTCATTCAAACAGTCTTTCCTTGTCGACATTTGTCCCTGGTCACTGAGCCAGGTGACAATGAGCAAGCAGAAACCTCCAGGGCCCCTCAGGGAAACAGCCTATGTCCCCACCACTTAGGCAGTGCTTCTCAAACTGGGGATGTGTTTTCCAGGGGGTATGAAAGAGGTATTTGAAGTTAAAAGAGTAATCCATTTTACTAGTCAGTAAGTAAGAGAAAACATGATTTCTTTGATATTGAAACCTATGTTACGAAGTAAAATGCAGCATTTTCATGACTTTTGTTTTTTTTGCGGTACGCGGGCCTCTCACTGTTGTGGCCTCTCCCGCTGCGGAGCACAGGCTCCGGACGCGCAGGCTCAGCGGCCATGGCTCACGGGCCCAGCCGCTCCGCGGCATGTGGGATCCTCCCGGACCGGGGCACGAACCCGTGTCCCCTGCATCGGCAGGCGGACTCTCAACCACTGCGCCACCAGGGAAGCCCCTTTCATGACTTTTTAATGGAAAACATAAGACTTTGCAAGAACTCTGTGCTTGGTCTATTCCCAGACCAGTTCAGGCAAATATGTTCATTCTCTGCATTAGGTGCAGTTCATTGAAAAGGTTAAGGAAGCACTGCACAAGGGCATTTTGGGAACCCTAGGTGCTTCCCTGTGAAACAACAAAGTCAAAGTTTTGTGTTTTTTTTTGTGGTACACGGGCCTCTCACTGTTGTGGCCTCTCCCGCTGCGGAGCACAGGCTCCGGACGCGCAGGCTCAGCGGCCATGGCTCACGGGCCCAGCCGCTCCGCGGCATGTGGGATCTTCCCGGACCGGGGCACGAACCCGTGTCCCCTGCATTGGCAGGCGGACTCTCAACCACTGGGCCACCAGGGAAGACCCAAAGTTTTTTTTAGAGGAGATTTGATTTTATTTTTTCCTAGCTGAAGACTTTTGGCTCAGAGGGGCTGAGAAGAATTGAAGGTTAAACTTTCCATTGGAGGTTCTTGAAAATTCTTTAAAACTTAAGAAGAATATTAAAGGGGAAAAGCTTTTAGGGAGAAGGCCTTTGGGGAGAATGTCTGGAATTCCTTATCTAGGAAAGACTTCTAACATTAAGCATTCTGGAGCAGGGTTGTCAGTGAAAGGCCTAATGGACATAAGAAAGGTCGGCGTTAGTAAACTACCAGATAACTTTTAAAAACTTCAGATTCATCAGTACAGAGACATTACAAAATAACTGCTTCATGAGACTATGTAAAGAAAATAATTTTCATGACATATTTGCTATTTGTCTAACAGCAGATATATCTGTTTACTTGAAAAATTATATATAGAAAATTCAGACACTCTAGATTTACAAAAACTGAGCAACATTTAGTTTCAGACACTGAGATAAGTATGCGTGATGTAAATATCAATGATTAATGACCATAAACTCTTAAAGGTTGTGTTCTGAAACAAACATAAAAACCATCAGGAAATTCTAATAAGCACAGTGAAAAAGAAATGTTTAAAATTATTTTTAGCAGTAGGGCTGCTTGGATTTCAGCTAAGATCAAAACTTGTTTTCTTATCTGAGACATAATGACCAGATTTTGTTAATAAAGACATGTTATTCCTTAAAGTCTTAAGTTAGGTTCTAAATATTTGGGTTGTCCTTTTTCTGGTGTTTTTTTTTTTTTCTTTTAAAAATAGAATAAAATTTAGAACTTTTTTTCCTTAAGCAAAAAGTTGTGCTTTAAATTGGGCCCAGAATTTTCCTATTTCTCGGAACTATACATCCACACCCACACACACGTACACAATGCATTACGTGGAGGCAAACTTGCACATTCCTGAGAGATCAAGGAATCATATTAATTTGCAGTCTTAAGGTACCTTAGAAATAATTTGTCTTGATTTTTATTGGGGTAAAACTGAAACTAAGAGAGGATTTCAAGGCTCATCCAGGATCACCCATCAGGTAGTTGCATATCGAGCTAGAGCCTTGATTTCCTGTGAGGCAAATTTGATCCAAATGACCTGGGTTTTACACAGTCTTCACTAACAGGACAGTCACTAGCCATATCCTAACGCCTCTGGATTTCACTGTTCTCAGTCGAAAATGCTGGAAGTATTGCTTTCAACTAGGATAATCCTCCATCTCTTGGGGGCGTTGGAAACACGGGGTGTTTCTAGATGCTGCAGTCACTGGATGGTGCTACTGGCATTTGTGGCCTTCCCCAGGTGGCAGTGTTTTCTCCCCTCACTGGGAAATAATGGGTGACCCATTATCAGGCCAGGGTTCTTTTATTTTTTTTTTTTTGGGTGCACCATGTGGCATGCGGGATCTTAGCTCCCCAACAGGGATGGAACCCTGTGCCCCCTGCAGTGGAAGCGTGGAGTCTTAACCACTGGACTGCCAGGGAAGTCCCAGGCCAGGGTTCTTTATATGTCAACTCATTTCCAAACCCAACTCTATCTATGGGGTACAGGTGGGCGGGGTGGCAGTCTTACTTAAACAACGCTGCTTTTAGTTTGCCAAAAGTCACTTTTTGGAATTCCCATTTTGGCATGTCTACATTCTATCTTTAGATCTTTAGACAGAAAAGGTTATGTTGGATTCAAGTGGAAAATACAGTCGTCTTTAGATGGTCAACATACGTTTTAAAAAAATTTTATTTATTTTATTGATTTTTGGCTGCGTTGGGTCTTTGTTGCTGCACGCGGGCTTTCTCTAGTTGCGGGGAGCGGGGTCTACTCTTCGTTGCGGTGCGCGGGCTTCTCGTTGTGGTGGCTTCTCTTCTTGCAGAGCACGGGCTCTAGGCGCCCGGGCTCAGTAGTTGTGGTGCATGGGCTTAGTTGCTCTGCGGCATGTGGGATCTTCTGGGACCAGGGGTTGAACCCACGTTCCCCGTATTGGCAGACGGATCCTTAATCACTGTGCCACCAGGGAAGTCCCCTTCTTCTTCTTCTTCTTTTTTTTTTTTTTTAAAGAACTGCTTTCCAAAAGTGGAGGGACATTAAAAAAAAGTTTAGTTGTATAATATCACCTTTTAAGTATGTTCAGGTTTTTAAAAAATGCATTTCTGTAATAGGTTGTGGCATGATACATACTTTTACCCATGATATTAGTGATGTATAATTGACTGGCAAAATTTCAAACTGCAATTCCAAGTTTTTGGCTATCTGGTCATTACATCTTGCCTATTTCCATGATTTATAAATAAAACCACAAATGCCACAACTAAGCAGAAGCAAAAAAGAAAAATGTACCCTATGAGTTATATCACAAGTCAATAAAAATACTGTATTCCTTTAAACAGATGTACTTATAAGAGCTTTATAACCCAAAGCAAGATATGTGGGATGCTTTAAGAAAAGGTTGCAATTTTGCAACAAGAAGTCTGTACAGCTCCTCCAGGCAGTAGCTGTGAAGGAGGTGCCTGTGTCTCAGAAACTTCTTTCCATCTGTTCTTGACACTTTTGCATCCCAAGCCCCGTTATTTACAAAGTTACCCATTTCGCAAGCTCAAAGCACCTTGCCTGGCAATTACGAACTCATGCAATGACATTTCATCCTTTCATGTGCAAATTCTAAAATTCATTGTAACGGAAAAGCTCAAAGTCGAAACTCTGTCTACAATTTGAAATGAAAGGATCAAAAATGTCAGACATTGCAGAATACCGGTTCGTAATAGAGCTCTCTTTATTTGTTCACTGTTCTTCAGTCATTTTTGTTTGTTTGTTACAAAATGCAGTCTTGATGCTTTATTTAAACAGTACTTAAACTAAACTGTTCATGCCATGCAAAAATAACATTTTATGCACTGTTTTGGGGGGAGGGGCTTCCCACTTTTTAGTTCACAGGCATTATTAACCGCATTTTTAAGAAACAAGTTTTTTGTTTGTTTGTTTTTGTTTTTATTATTGCCTTTGTAACTAGTCACATGCTGGTTTCACGTGTGGGACAGTAACCTGTGTCTCCTGGGTTGGAATGAATTTCTGGGGCAAACAAGTGGTTTTCCATCTTGCACCCTTCTTGACTGGTGTCCTTGTTAACTTCCGCCACAGCATGGTAAATGTCTTGCCTACAGTTGTGACTTGTGTCCTGTGGAGAGGAAGCGCCCACAGAGGCCTCTTCTCGTAAAGGGTCTCTTCCGTCACTAGGCTTATCTGCAAAGCAGTTCGGGTTGGAGTCCGCCTGCTTGTCCTGCCTCGTGGTCCCTTGGAGCTCTAAGAAATCATCGTCTTCGCCCGTGTCTATTTCCGTGAAGCTCCTCCTCTCTCTGGATGAGAAAGGAAAGAGTTTCTGCTTGGGAAACCGAGGCGTCAGCCCTTTGGAGGGTCCCTGACAATGTGCCGGAACCTCGGCGCCCAGCAAGGGTCTGTCTCCCTGGGAGGGGGTTTCTTCTAAGAGGATGGTACTGATGAGCTGCGGGGCGGTGAGTGGGAAGTCCGCCGCGGTGACCGGCAGTGGCCTGGCCGTGCTGGGTGGGGTCTGCGGGGCCCCGCCTCTGTTGTCCTTGAAGTTCACCTTGAGCGATCCGGACTTGAGTGGGTTGCTGCCTTTCAGCGAGCTCCTCGGGCTCTCGGCGGCACTGTCCGACTGCGAGGGGCCGTGAGGCCCACCCTGGGACCCACTGGAGTCGAGGTTCACAGTTACGTCGATTGGAGCGTATTCTGGGCTGGCGTCCCTGGCCGCGGGCATCTTCTCTCGGGTTAGGGTGAGGAATGGGGGGGCCCTGGCTCTTTGGTGCTCTTCTATCCGGGCGAGGTCGGGTGGGAACTTCATCTGCAGGTGGCAAGCGGAGGGCGGCGGCAGGGGCGACCTCTCGGTCTCCGTGAAGTCGGTGGCGCAGCTCGTGAAGCTGTCGATGCTGGAGGTGCTCTTCATGTCCACGATGCCCTCGGCCTGCGCCACGGCCAGCTGCTCCTGCGGGCAGATCACCTCCTCCATCTCTATCTCTTCTTCGAACGCAGACGGCCTCTCGGGCTGCTGCTGGCGCTCGGGATTCGGGTGGGAGTGAGGCTGCGTCTTGGTGATCTCGTTGTACAGCATCTCCAGTTTCTGGGCACTCAGATGCTGTGGGCTGGAGGAAGAAGTGTTGTTCAGCTGCTCGTGGGAGTCTTTTTGGCTGACCTCCTGGTACTTATTCTCGTAAGACTTGTTGGAGCTTGTTTCCGACAGAGCCTTCCGGGCCCACTTCCACCGGCTTGGAGAGAGGCGGTTATCCCCCGTGGAGTCTTTTGTATTGGCCGACTCTCCGGTCTTCTCCACAGCCACGTCTATCAGTTCCATACTGCGAGCAAAGGCATCTTTTAAGTTCATAGAAACGATGCTTCCATTCCTCTTGGCCCGCTCGAGAGCCTCTCTCCTTTTAATGGCCTTCTCCTGGCGTTTCTGCTCCTTGTAAAACTCAGAGAAGTTGTTCACGATGATTGGGATAGGAAGGGCAATCACCAGAACGCCTGCAATACAGCAGAGGCCTCCCACGATCTTTCCTAATAATGTTTTCGGGTAGATGTCACCGTAGCCGACGGTGGTCATGGTGATGGTGGCCCACCAAAATGAGGCCGGGATGCTGGTGAACTTGGTAGCATCTTCGTCCTTCTCAGCAAAAAATACCAGGCTGGAGAATATCATTATCCCCATGGCCAAGAACAGTATCAACAAGCCCAGTTCATTGTAACTCCGCCTGAGGGTGAAACCCAGGGACTGCAGGCCCGTCGAGTGTCTGGCGAGTTTCAGGATCCTGAGGATACGCATGATTCGGAAGATCTGGACCACGCGCCTCACGTTCTGGAACTGCAGCACGCTCTTGTTGGACTCCGTGAGGAAAATGGTGACGTAATACGGCAAGATGGCCAGCAAGTCGATAACGTTCAGTGGGCCCTTAAAGAACTTCCATTTATTTGGTGAGGACAGGAACCGTAAAAGGTACTCCATGGTAAACCAGGCGATACACACGGCCTCCACGTGGGCTAACTGGGGGTTGTCATTGGGCTGTCCAAATTCATCCATCTCCTGCAGCTCTGGTAGCGTGTTGAGAGACAGCGCAATAGTGGAGAGTACGATGAACAAGATGGACACGATAGCCAAGATCTGGAAAAGAAAAGAAAGTCAGGTCAGCAAGGCCTCTTAGCTGCTGAGGCAGCTAGGAGACATATGCGTTCACCATTCTTTAAAGGATACGTCTTGCTCAAAGGTATTCCAAGAAGGTGACTTTACAACCCCCAATTCTCCAACTAATACAAATACGTCCACTTTTTATGAGTTCATTTCACTTAGAGGCCTAATGTGTATAAAACAGATAACTAATGAGAATGTTCTACACAGCACAGGGAACTCTGCTCAATGCTCTGTGGTAACTTAAATGAGAAGGAAATCCAAGAAGGAGAGGATATACATATACGTACAGCTGATTCACTTTGCTGTACGGCAGACGATAACACAACATTGTAAAGCAACTCTACTCTCAGTAAAAATTAACAATAATAAAAAGAAGCCTAATGTAATATACTTTTTAATTCTAGGGTCTAAGCCATTTGAAAAAAATCCATTCTCCCCACCCCCCTCCCCCTTGCCCATTGTTCTCAGGCACCTTTGGAAGAGTTTTCGGGGAATAGTCATCTCTCCTCTCTTAGTTATTTGTAATTTTTCTCTCTTAACCACCCGGTTTATGTTTCCTTACACGAATTGCCATACATGTTATATTAGCTAGAAAAAATTCATGATTGCCAGAAGTTTTATTCTACAACTAAAAACGCCAATGCAGACCTATGCGTGGAGAGATAATATGGCCTCAGTACAACAGTGTTTCCATAGAACATGTGCGATTTGTGTGGTAAGCACTGAAGTGAGGGAGTCTCCATCCTGGGCTATGTGGCCTTCTGGCCAGCCTCTGGTGGGAGAGGAGGGTTATGAGCTAACTTCATTCGGTTGAAAAAGGTTTCAGAACAAAGAACTTGAAGATTGTCCATGGTGATCTCGGTTCAGGGATCCCCGTGGGGCAGAGGAAGGGCCGCACCATCTCAGATGTGGAAGGAGAGAGGAAGCGCTCAATAAGAAGTAAAAAGAGGATCAGTGACTGAACTTTGGAGTCAGTCATTCTGACCTCTGAGCTTGGCTTTATCGCTTACTGTGTGACTTTGGGCAAGTTACTTAACCTCTCTATGTCTCAGTTTACAGATCTGTCGAATGAAGACAACAATCGTAGTTATTTCATGGCTGTTGTGAAGATTACCCGGCACACAGACATCACTAAATAAATGAATTACTCATAGTGTTAGAGGCTGAAATGAACAGGACTTCAGTCTGGAAAGACGAAGACCAAGAACAGGTATGTGGGAAATCTGTAAAACCATGCAGGGTATAGACAGCTTAAGCAGGGATTTCCTCACTGTAACCCAGTGTTCTAGATTGATAAGGCAAAGCATGAAGATGAAGGTTTGAGGGCGACAGAATAAAGCACTTCTTTGCTTAGTACAGACTGTGCGTCTGGAACACATGATTCTTGGTGACGTAGGAAACCTCTCTTACCTAGGTTAGGTCTGGCTTGGTTTCATCTGGCCTTCGCCAATGACCTCAAGAGGTATCACCGGTCTCAGTTATTATTTGTAGCTCTGAGAAAAATGTCCTGACACTGTTTAATTTAGAAGTTCAGCGTTCAGTAGACAATGACTAAGTATCTTAAGGCCACACATCTCAGTAAACATGAGACTGTGAAAAAATTATAACTGACATCAGGACTTCTGAACTTCTCTCCTCTTCATCCTTCTAAGTTTCTCTACTTCTGGGTTATTCTCCTTACCCTTGCTCTTTTCTCCTCTTACGCCTCACTTATACCTTTCATTGTTTTTTCTTCCAGCTCCCATCTTTCCTCTTAAACCACTTTAGAGTGAAAACCATAGTTGGTTCCAGAATGCACTGCAGAAATGAAGTAAAGATTTAAGTTTTCTTAACTTAAAGAACAGTACTGAGGGGCTTCCCTGCTGGCGCAGTGGTTGAGGGTCTGCCTGCTAATGCAGGGGACACGGGTTCGAGCCCTGGTCTGGGAGGATCCCACACGCCGCGGAGCAGCTGGGCCCGTGAGCCACAACTGCTGAGCCTGCGTGTCTGGGGCCTGTGCTCCGCAACAAGAGAGGCCGCGATAGTGAGAGGACCGCGCATCGTGATGAAGAGTGGCCCCTGCTTGCCACGGCTGGGGAAGACCCTTGCACAGAAATGAAGACCCAACACAGCCAAAAATAAAGAAAAAAAAAAAAAAAAAAAAAAAAAAAAAAAAAAAGAACAGTACTGAATTACTAGTGTTTTATAATTTTTTCTTAAACAAAACTAAGTACTTTTTACCCGAGTATACTTCAGGAGTTCCTTTAAAAATGTGGATCAATGAATGACAGTAGAATAAAGGTTCTCTTCATCTACTCCAGAGACTGTGAAGGCTGAAGTTAGAAATCCCCTCAAGAAGGTTTAGATAAACCCATGGGTAATGGATTCAGAGGGTTTGTTAAGGACAAGTTGGGAATGCTCACCTCAAAGCTTTACCCTCAGGGGCCAATGGAATGGGGACATTTACAATATTCTGTCACTTAAATATTCTTAGGAAGCACTGGTCAGATTCCATCTACTCTTATGTTCTTACCATAAGGAACTAGGTTCCTCTGTATTTTCTAGAAGGTCACACTGTTCCTGATATACCTTTGGGCATTTTAAGTACTGGGATTCCTGCCAGCATTCTTGTGCTGATAATCCATATTCTAGATTTTCCATATCTTCTTATCTGTTCACCTGCCTGTTTTGCATGCATTTTATTTACGATTATCACCTCCAAGAGCAAGAGAAAAGCAGAAATACAAATGACACCATTCTACTATCTTCCAACCTTTTAGACAAAGAACAAAGTGGAAGATGCAAGGTGGACCTTCAGGTTTTCCATGACTCCACAATCTGACCGAGATTGTAGGTCATTTTACTTTCGTATGTAAGTTTGGGAAATAATGAACATTGTATAGTTCTGATTTAGTCTATGGTCTGGTTGATGGCAACTTAATGAATATGGCTACTTTTAACACCTGAAAATCTGGCATGTGCACGGCATGATTTGAAGGACATTCTTGAAGAAAAGGAATTACTAAAGAAAAAAAAAATCCAAACACTCAAGCCCTTAGCAACCCCACATTCATGTTAAACTATAAGGTATTGCAGTGCATTATTTTCTGTCTCATGTTCAATCTGTCAAAACCCATTTGCTATCAATGTAAAGGAATGGTTTATTTTAAATATCTTGTGAAACTTGGAATTCTCCAAGAAAGATAGCACCTTAGACAAATTATTCAATATATATCAAGGATGATGTGTGATGCAATAAGCCAAATGAAAGGTTATTGTTTTACGGTAGAGTTTTTTTTTTTAACACAATAAATAGAACAAATGTGAAATTTTGCTCTAAGCTACAGGATACACCTCTAAACATGGATATTTACTTCGGTACAGCAAACCCTTATGGCATTTACGTATTGCTTCATTTATTATAACCATGCACAAGTTAGGTTTTTAATCCTGTCACCCCTAATAACCAGCTTCCGGAGCTGGCTCTTTCGGCTCCAGCAAATAGACTTATGTTTGTATATCGCAAATGAAGTGGAAATTTCAAACAATTACCTGGGTGATATCCGTCAACCCCCTTGGAATTTGGATTACATCATTTCCAAGGTTCCTTTCACCTCTAACATATGGCGAGTCTCTTTCTCAACTAAAACATTGTGCTAATTCCATTCACGTCCGCAAACCAAACCAAGGACAAGTCACAGTTGAGCCCATCATTTTGGTTGAATTGCCAACATATAATTTTGTTGCTTAAGAAATAAAAGATTCAAATGCAAAGGCTTCGTAAAACATCATACTCTGTATGTTCCAAGCATTTAGTTACTGGAAATAGACATTCTTTCTGGATAACACTTTTCTTCCCTTTTGCATTGCCTGGATAATGATTTAATTCTTCACTTAGACACAGACTTTCAGAGGATCACACAGAGGTAAGAACAGGCCTCCTGGCACTGGCGTTACTGGGTCCCAAAAGTTGGTTGCATTGATTTCTGTTTGTGAGAGAAGTAAGGCAGGTGGAGATTTGCCCCTATTTACCAACTTGTTGATTTTATATCTTTTGAAGATAGTGGGTGTTTTGTGGTGGAAAGAACACAGGACAAGGAATTAAAATACATGGCCTGATGAGACCTTCAAGATGGCGGAGGAGTAAGACGTGGAGATCACCTTCCTCCCCACAAATACATCAGAAATACATCTACATGTGGAACAACTCCTACAGAACAGCTACTGAATGCTGGCAGAAGACCTCAGACCTCCCAAAAGGCAAGAAACTCCCCACATACCTGGGTAGGGGGAAAGAAAAAAGAAAAAACAGAGACAAAAGAATAGGGACAGGACCTGCACCTCAAAACAAAAATAAACCAATAAACTGAAAACATAGGCAGAACACTCTATGACATAAATCACAGCAAGATCCTTTTTGACCCACCTCCTAGAGACATGGAAATAAAAACAAAAATAAACCATGGGACCTAATGAAACTTCAAAGCTTTTGCACAGCAAAGGAAAACACAAACAAGACGAAAAGACAACTCTCAGAATGGGAGAAAATATTTGCAAATGAAGTAACTGACAAAGGATTTAATCCCCCAAATTTACAAGCAGCTCATGCAGCTCAATTTCCAAAAAATAAACAGCCCAATGCAAAAATGGGCAGATGACCTAAATAGACATTATTCCAAAGAATAACCTAGGGGCAGGACAGGTATAAAGATACAGACGTAGAGAATGGACTTGAGGACACGGGGAGGGGGAAGGGTTAGCTGGGACGAAGTGAGAGAGTGGCATGGCCATATATACACTATCAAATGTAAAATAGATAGCTAGTGGGAAGCAGCCACATAGCACAGGGAGATCAGCTTGGTGCTTTGTGACCACCTAGAGGGGCGGGATAGGGAGGGGGGGAGGGAGACGCATGAGGGAGGAGATATGGGGACATATGTATACGTATAGCTGATTCACTTTGTTATACAGCAGAAACTAACACACCATTGTAAAGCAATTATACTCCAATAAAGATGTTAAAAAATAAATAAAACCCATGGCCCTACCTCCATGGCCACACGGACAAGCCAGTTTCCTCTGCAAACATCAGTGCCCTCATCTGCAAAATGCCTTCCATTTGCCTCACCTGCCTGAGAGGCTTGTTAAGGACCAGACTAGGTCAAGCCCATGAAGCATCTATAAAATGTAAAGTACTATACATGCTGGAGTTGTGTCTGGAAAAAGCCCTTGGTCAGTATTGGGAGGGAATAATGAACACAAACCACTTCTTCCCCATTTAAATACAACTGGAGACCTATTTCACGTTCATAGTTGAAAGACTTTCAAGCACATTGTTTCCCCTCGCTAGTGGTTTGCATGCCACACCCAGATAACTGTAGCTTATCTGCCTTAGGACTGAACCATCTAGTTTGCCAATATTTAAGAACTGGACTGAGGTTGGCTGGGTGTGTGGGTGGAATGGGTGAGATTGGTCAAAGGGTATGAACTTCCAATAATAAAATAAATTGAGTCCCGGGGATGTACAGCAATGGGTTAATAGAGTAGAAGAGAGTAGATCTTAAAAGTCGCATCATAGGGAAAGTCTTTTGTTACTATGTGAAGTGATGGATGTTAACTAAACTCATTGTGGTAATCATTTCATAATATAGACAGATGTCAAATCATTATGCTGTACACCTAAAATTAAATAAATGTTATATGTCAATTATATCACAATTAAAAAAGAAAGAGGTAGACTGAGGTCGCTTCGGGTGAATCTGACCTGCCTTGAGTCTTAAAATATGCAGAAAGTTTTCAAGCTTGGGCCTCCTGAGTGATAATCTGTTTTGTATTCACCAACTTTCAGTACTCCCCCAAAACACATGCGAACTTGGGTGCCTTGCACTGAGGTCAGTGCAGATACTTTCTCTCTCTCATCTCCCCCAAACTCTCCTTCCTTCTTTGACAAATATGTGCTGAGAGGTGAAACTGAGTGAGTTATAAGCTCTTAACTACATAGCACTCCTGTGTTATCTTCTTAGTGGAATATAGTACATTAAAAAAAACAAAACCTGGTCAGCAATAGAAAACAACATGGGGAAACGTGATTATAAGAATTTTCAGGAGAGAATCAACTTATTTAAGTCGGTAGGAAGAAGGTCTGTGATGAGCATTATTAGAAACATGAAACTTCTTCTATTTTCAGGAAAAGGACAAAGCACAATGACAGTTCTGAGCCTGTAAGCCAAAGACCAAACCATTTGTTGAGGGAAGAAGTGAGAAGTAGGTAAAAATATCATGACTTTCATCTACCTATCTTCTATTTCTAGCTGTTTCCCAGAAGACTACTGGACTCAGCAAACCGGAAAATAAATCCTGTGATTTGCACCAAAGGAAGAATAATCTAGGACTGTGTGCAGTCCTAATATCTCATATTCCTTGAAGCCATGATGCTCTCCTCTAAGGCTGGGGGCCCTTGATGATCAGCCCTTTCTTCTCACAAATATCCCCTTGCCCTCCCAGGACATATGAGATTCTGTGCTTAAGTTCTCTGATGATTTGCATATACAAGCATGAATCCCTTATGGGCTAGCACCACATGACTCATGCAAAGAATGAGCATCACTGAAAGGGTCAGTTGATTTTTAGTTATTTTGGACCCATGGATAACAGGAGCCCAGGAATTCAATCCCCCACCCCCATCTGTGGACTGTTGAATGAGGGGTTTCAAAAGACTTAGTCATCCACACACAAGCAGATGTCAGCTGGAAGCCTGAATGATGCTTTTCATTTGGGATGGGGTGGGATGTGAGAAGCAATCCAGTTCTGCATACTATCGAATTTCTCTTTTGGTTTTTCTTCTCAGATCTGAAACCAATTTTTTGAGAGGTGAGTTTTTGGCTATCTTATGACTAAAGATACTGTTGTAATATTTTCTTGGTATCTCCTGAAATAAGCTGCGTTTCACTACCCATGATATATTTCTTATTTTAAAAGATGAGATTTGGGGAAGCAAGTCACTAGGTAGAAGGCTGGTGAAGGGAACTTTAATCTCATTCATAGTAACTCTGCAAAGAAAGGAGCAACAGTGAGACACCTTTAATCTTACACCCACTCCAGTGATTAGACAAAAGTCTACAAAGTCTTCAGGAGCCAGAGAGTAAAAATGAAGATGGGCCAAGCTTGGTGAAACACAGACATTACTGCCTCTATTGGCCCCTGAAGGGCAGGAACTATGGCTCTTTTCTTTAGACTGCTCAGCCTAACTCCTAGAACGCACACCATCAATGTTCAGACTCTTCCCTTTAGTGTGTGAATAACAGATTTTGGGGGAAGGACACAAGAAAGAGAATTAGTGGAGTATATCCTTTGAACAGGATTTCATTTAACTTGATACCTAGAATGTAAAAAAAAAAAATCATAGAACAATCAAGTTAGATGAAATCTTGAAGTATGCCATGTCTTACTTTATAGATAAAGAAACAAAAGATTCAGGGATTCTACTGCACCTGGTGGGTGGAGGGGAGGCAATAGTAAGGGACTTAGAGTTGACAAGTCTGAGTTTGAATCCTGCTTCTGATTATTCTATTAGTTTTGAGGACGTGGGCACCACAATTAGCTTTTTCTAGGGCTTATTATTCCCATATAGAAAATGTGGGAAATAAAGACTTGTTTTGCTTACCTATAGAGCATTGTTTTGAGGACTGTGCTGGCTAATTTTATGTGCCAACTTGGCTAGGCTGTGGTGCCCAGTTGTTGCATCCAACAGCAGTCTGGAACTTGTGAAGGTATTTTTTAGGTGTGATTAATGTTTAAATCAGTAGACTTTGAGTAAAGCGGATTATCCTCCATCACGTGGGTGGGCCTCGTCCAATCAGTTGAAGGTCTTAAGATGACGACAAGTTTTCCAAAGAAGAAGCAATTCTGCCTCGAGACTGTCATACAGAAACCTTGCCTGAGTTTCCAGTCTGCCTGGCCTGCTCTGTGGAATTTTTTTTTTTTAAGAGTTGGTTTTTTTTAAAGCCATTGCTTTTATTTATTTATTTTTAAAATTTTAATTAATTAATTAAGTTTTTGGGCTGCGTTGGGTCTTTGTTGCTGCGTGCGGGCTTTCTCTAGTTGCGGCGAGCGGGGGCTACTCTCTGTTGTGGTGCGCGGGCTTCTCGTTGCGGTGGCTTCTCTTGTTGCAGAGCACAGGCTCTAGGTGCGTGAGCTGAGTAGTTGTGGCTCGTGGGCTCTAGAGTGCAGGCTCAGTTATTATGGCGCATGGGCTTAGTTGCTCCACAGCATGTGGGATCCACGGATTCAGGAATTGAATCCGTGTCCCCTGCATTGGCAGTCGGATTCTTAACCACTGCGCCACCAGGGAAGTTCTGCTGTGTGGATTTTGAACTCAAGATTGAAACATCAACTCTTAACTTGAATTTCCAGCCTGCTGTCTTGCCCTGTGGATTTCAGACTTGCCAGTTCTCACAATTGTGTGAGGCCAGCTCCTTGATGTCTGTCTGTCTCTCTCTCTATATAAATACACACACCTATATATGCATTTACATATATAGGGTTGGCCAAAAAGTTTGTTCGGATTTTCTGTAAGATGTTATGGAAAAATCTGAGTATATATATATATTCTATTGGTTCTATTTCTCTGAAGAATTCTAATACGAGAACAAATAAGATAAAATACATGATAGTACTTTGCAAGCTGTAGAGTGCTAAAAAATGTTAATTATTTTTACTTATTTATTCATTTATTTATTTGGCCACGCCACATGGCACGCGGGATCTTAGTTCCCCTACCAGGGCTTGAACCCGTGCCCCCTGCAGTGGGTACGCAGTGTCTTAGCCACTGGATGCCAGGGGATTCCCCCAAAATGTTAATTGTTATAATTATTTGAGAACTTCCCAAATCATACATCTATTCCTGTTGAGCCGTAAGAAGTTCCTCATTCTTTGTGTGACTCCAATGCCTAGATGGTGGTCCTTTTGACATCCTACAAAGAGAGCGTATTCATGTGCATGGCATAAGTTGGAGGGCCACAAGGAAAGACAGCTTCATTACTTGGTGCAAAATGAATCAAGAAGAATTCCCTAAGTTGGACTTTTCTTAACAGCTGCCAAGCTCCTAAGATGCCGCATCTTCCATTTACCTGAGCTGAGTGAACTCAGGGAAGGTGAGCAAGTGGAAAATAAAGGTCAACAAATATTACTCTCGAAAACCACATAAGGGGTTTGTTAATTATGTGCCAGTGGGACTCATCCTCAATGTGGGTGGGGAATCAGTAAGTGATTCAAATTTTGAGACCCTTGTAAAGACCATTATGCTTTCATGTGTTTTTCAGCCGGTTTCATCTTTCCATTCCTTTTTACTCATGCTTGGTGGTTGAACTGGCTTGAATTCCCCCTTCCAGCCAGGCTGGGACCCTCACTGCTTCCTGGGCATGTCATTCCTTTTCATCCCATCAGGCACTGCCTCCCCCATTGTCCTCTTTCTGCCCCAATCCTGCCACTTCTCCAGGAAGCCCTCCCTTGCACTCCAGATGACACTGGCGTCTCTCCTCTGAATGCCTGTAGCCTCTATTTCTTGGGTTACCTAATGCACAGAAGGTGTCACGCACACTTCTTGCATTTACTCACGTGGTCTCCCTTTGCAGCCTTGCCTGCACTCAGAGAGCTGCCTCCTTGCAAGATTGCCAGACTTAGAAGATAAATACACAGGATGCCCAGTTAAGTCTGAATCAAATTTTTGTATGAGACAACAAAGTATTTCTTGCTTATAAGAAATTCACTAGGCATTCTGTATTTGATCTGGCAACCATACCTCCTTGGAATGTTGATCCAGGGGGCAATCCTTGCTCCAGGCTGGCCCCATTGGCTTCTCTTCCTCTTGCAAATCTGAAGTTTGAACTGAGAGGCTTGGAGATTAGGAGTTGCTTGGATGGAGTCACATTGTCCCCTGCGTCCCAGAAGAAGGAGCGACAAAGGGAGCGACAAAGCCCCTCAATTTCTGCCTTGGAACAGTTCCTTCCAATAAGCTGTCTCTCCCCCGCCCTGTATTAGCTTCAGTTGGCCAGAGTTTTGATCTGTTACACCCATAAAACCTTACAGCCTTCTTAACTAATCATTTGACAGTTTCAAAGACGATAGTTTTGTTTCTCAAACAGGATTTTCGAATTATGGAAGGGAATGACTACCTATTTTCTATAGGTAGAAACAGAGCAGACACTTTGCAAATCTGTTTTAAATAAATGAATAACCATAAAAAGGGACTGGAGGAAAGGAGAATAGACCTTGAAGAAACCAAGTATTTTCTAATTACCCAAGAATAATAAGATAGGTTCCTAGTCATTTTCTCTTGCTTCCACATGGTCCAAAGTCAGCCAAAAAGCTTTAACCAGCAATAGACTTTTTTAACGACAGAAATTCATATTACAAATACCCCGTTTTGTGATAACAGACCAACTTTACAACTTCAGCAAAATAATCATTTCCTGGTTTAAGCTCTGTAATTTTATTAATCCTTTCTGCTTTTTTTTCATTATATTGAGCAAATTGCTTTAAAAATTTTTTTTTTACCTTATTCTTTGAGAAGCCTGCTTTTGACTGTATATTAGCTTTCAGCTTCACCTTCACAGAAGGGTACATTTTCTTAAAAAAAGTGTTGTATTCATTTTATATCACTTTTTTTTTTTTGCTGAGTATGACTTGGAGCCTCAGTTAATCCAACCAGTGAATAAAGTGATAGTTCTTTGTATATATATGGGTGGATTCAGGTTTGTGCAATAAATGTTAAGCCACTGAGAAGAATTAATAGTGTAGGTTAACTATTAAAAAGTACATACATACAACTATACTTCAATAAAAAAGAATATGAAAAAGACACACACACACACACACACACACACAATCACTGTTCCATGTAACCAAAAGTAAAGCATCAGAGGAAAGTCACCAAAAAACTTCATAAAAGCGTAAACTTACAAGTGTTGCATTTAATATTTATTTACAAGTATAATTTGTTCAAATACCATGCCTATATAAACAAATATCTTACATGTGTGAAGACCTAAAACAAAATAAGAAAATGAAAAGAAGCTTCCCTCTCTCTTCTCCTTCTTATTCCCCTTCAATTTTCTAGTTCTTTGAAAAGATAATTCATGAAAACCTGAGGGAGAAAAAACAGATTTTGAACACAGAGTATTTTGAACAGTGGACTATTTACAGCTCTATCATCCTTCTTTTTCCTATTGGAAAAATGTTTCCTTGCTCTCAGGACAATTCTAATCATAAATCTTCTTTTTGTGAGGGAGGCCTTAAAGGATGGGTAGAAGTTTCCACACAGAAAAGGGGTTAATGGGCACGAAAGGCTGACCTCTCAGGATAAGCGAAGCTTCAAAGCCCAGACTATGTGGTTTGCTCAGAAAGTTACAAGTAATTTTGTTTGACTGGGGTCCTCCATAGGAGTCCCTGGTGATTTCAGGGCTGCTGCATATAAGGGTATAGGCTGTCACTGGTCCGCTCCAGAGGGCACCAATAAAGAGATTAGAATGTGAACGATGCCTCTGTCATCTGTACAGTAAACAACCTTCACAAGCTTGCGACAGCCCTGGTTTCTGGGACCCAAGGAGTCTGGTGTGACTGATGCAGGCAGAGGAACAGAGCTGAGCGGGGGTGGGGCGCTTCTGGGAAGTTAGGCAATGGACCAATCCTGAAGGCTGCTGGATGCATTAATGGAGAGTTTGGTGGGTTTTCCTCAACGTGTGGTCCCTGGACCAGAAGCATCAACATTATGTAGTAACTTGTGAGAAATGCAAATTCTCAGGCCTCATTCCATATATATTGAATCAGAAGCTCTGGAGAGAGGCTCAGCTACCTGTGTTTTCACAAGCCTTCTAGGTCACTCTGATGCTCGCTAAAGCTTGAGGACACTGCTGTCAGGAGGAGAAGCCACAGACATTTTAAGCAAGGGAATGACACGTTCAGATTTGCATTTAGAAGAGCACAAACTAGGATGTGTGGGACAGATAGGGGTAGGGGTGCAAATGAAGACAAGAAGAGAAGTTTCCATTGCAAGGACAGTAGGAAAGGGCAAGAAGGGAATAGATTATAAAAATATTCACAATCGGCCCTCTGTATCCACGGGTCCTGCATCCCCGGATAGGGAGGGCCGGCTGTACTACACCATTTCATATAAGGGACTGGAGCATGCATGGATTTTGGTATCCGTGGGTGTCCTGGAACCAATCCCCCGCAGGTGCCGAGGGACCACTCTATAAGCTGGAATTTCAACCTTGCTTGCTGTGCAGATGGGAACTCTAGGACTCTGCCATGTTTATGACTAAGTTTATCAGGGAGACTGAGTAGCCTTGACAGACCTCCATTATTATCTTAAACAGGTAGAAACTCTGAGCAACTACTGAGCCCGCGTGCCTAGAGCCCATGCTCCGCAACAAGAGACGCCACCGCAATGAGAAGCCCTTCCACCACAATGAAGAGTAGCCCCCACTCGCCGCAACTAGAGAAAGCACACGCACAGCAACAAAGACCCAATGCAGCCAAAAATAAAATAAATTTATAAAAAACCATTCACTTTATTAAAAAAAAAAGAAGCATGCTCATTTTTTGAATTATTTCTCACCCACTCCAACTTCCAATTCCTGCAAGGAAGTCTTCTACATTTACAGAATTAAAGTGCCATTAAAAACTGGCTGTGTTCCTTGGACACCTAGTCGGCCTCATCAATCACCATTAACAGGGAATTGCAAGGATTTATTTCCACCATTAGCCCCATATCTAAAGACCGTCACAGCAGCTTCAAAGAAAGAAAACAACAAAAGCTGTAATGCAATCATTATTTTTCCTTTTAATGAAACTCTGCAGCAAACCTCTTCTAGAAAGTAGTTTTGGGGTCAACATCATTAAGACGACATTATGGAATGCCAGAAAACAGAAGACTTACGAGGGTCATGCTGAAATGAAGCAGCTCTGCCAAGGGGAAGGTTAGATGGGAGCCAAATCCAGCTGTGACTGCAGAGAACTTGCGGGGTTCACCTGATACCTGCTCCTGGGGGCAGGCTGCTGTGCTGTCCCTGGGCCAGTGGGCAGCAGCAGCTCACGGATGCTTCTGTTGCAGGGGTGACAGGTGTTCTTCATGGCCTGAAGCCAAGCATCACAAACAAGGGCCTTGAATGGATTTCTGTTTGGCTTGTTTTGACAGCAACCATTGGAGACCCATGATTTAAATGGGCTCAAGCACATCTGTTCTTATTAGGGATTAAGGAGGTGTTTAATTGGGCAGAGAGGTCCTGCTGTTTATAGCTGTCGGATGTGGACATTTTCTACAATCACATAGACTCATTCTGTTATCTGTATAGAGTCCTTCCTGGGTTCTATCATGAAGGCTGCTTAAGAGCTTATCAATCAAAATGTGGTCCTCAAATCAGCAGCATCACCTTGGAGATTATTGGAAATGCAGAATCTCAGGCTCCATCCAAAAGGCCCACTGAATCAGAACTTATTTTCACAAGATTCCCAAGTGATTCATATGCACATTTAAGTTTGAGAAGCTCTGACCTCAGACACAAATCCATACAATTAAATTAAAAATAAAAATCAGCTTAGGAAGCTCTTCTGTAGATTTTTAACCAGTGGATCTCAGTTTTGGAAGCAGGGGTGTATTGTTAGGCCTTGTGGGGATTTTCAGCACTGTTCAGAGATTCTAGGGTCGTGGATGTAGTTAGCTAGAAAAAATCTTCACAGATGATGGGGAAGTGGTCTCTACTCCCGCCCAGACCTCTTCACCCAGACTTCCTTGCTCTCCCAGTCACTACTTTAAACACTTTCGCATACTCGGCAGTAGAAAGAATGCTAGGTGATGAGTCAGATCACGTGACCTTCCTCCCGGGTCTGCATTACAAAATTAACTGCACGACCTGAGTCAAGACATGGAGCCTTAATTTCTCCAAGTATAGACTGGGGCTCATCATGACAAGTTCATTTACATTACTAGGTTGTAGTGATGAGGAAATTATGTAATGCACGTGAAAGTGTTTTGGAAGTTATAGCGTTCTATAGAAATGCCAATATTTTTATGATCTAAGTGCATTTAAAAAAACATGGACTGTAGAGTTTGGGGCAGAATTATTATATAATGTTAGAGGTAGAAGAACTCTATTCTTACAATTTCTTTTTGGAAGTTAGCACATTCTTTCCTATGAAATTGCCATTTAGCCCATGTCTGTAGATGCTGCTGACTGGTAAGTTTGATAGAGATAAATATCTAGTCCTTTGGAAAAGTCAGCATACTGGGTTGATAGTGTCCCCTGAAAGTTCATGTATACCCAGAACCTCAGAATATGAGCTTATTTGGAAACAGTCTTTGCAAATGTAATTAGTTAAGATGGGGTCATATTCAACTAGGGTGGACCCTCAATCCAATAGCTGGTGTCCTTAGAAGAAATCCAGAGAGACACACACAGAGGGAAGATGGCCATGTGACAACAGAGGCGGAGATTGAGTGGTGCAGCTATAAGGCAATGAATTCCAAGAACTGATAGCAGCCATCAAAAGCTAGGGAGAGGCAAGGAAGGATTCCTCTTTAGAGCCTTCAGACACCTTGATTTCAGACTTCTAGCCTCCAGAACTATGAGAGAATAAACTTCTGTTGTTTTTGGTCACCCAGTTTGTGGTAGTTTCTTACAGAAGCCCTAGGAAATTAATACAATTTGGTTGTATTATTCAATGAAAGGGTCCGGTCTTTAATGAGAGGCAGAGTTGAGAACACTCAAGGAGCCATAACATAGATTCCCTTCAAAAGTGAATTTAATGTTATTTGCAAAGGAGAGGGAACGTCATAGGGGTTTGGAACCCCAGTCAGCAGGAAAAACAGTTCTTAACTGGGAGAAACTAAGTTGTATTTACTGTTGGAAGTAAATAGCTACAATTTGTTAAGTAGATAATTAACAGCTGTATTCTAAACAGCAGCCCAGTACCAGTTAGAACATGTGGGTCCAGAGCTGTAAAGGTCACTCACCCCAGAGGGATGTAGGAAAAAGATAAATAAGGACACACTACAGGATACCGTATTAAAACGGTCAAGGTAGCAACAAGAAATTTCTCTGATGTGAGGAAATTAAAAAAACCCAATTTTAGATGGATGGTAACTAGAATTGTGCTGGTGATCATTTTTTTGGCGTATATAGGTGTTGAATTATAATGCTGTACATCTGAAACATATTAAAAAAAAGAATGATAGGGATTATGTAATCACTAGCCACATTGCTCTTAGCACTAATTTATACTTTTCTTTTATGTAATATATTATGCATGTTTTATGTGTATGTATGTATGTATATATATATATACATATATATAGTACATACGTCCCTGCTCCAGTGTTATACGTCTCAAATTCTAGTAAAACATAAAACAATTGGTATATATATAACAATTTTTTTGATGGTTTCTATAGGAGTCATGTACACTAAGACACTTTCCTTCTGTGATCATTAGCACCTGTGCTACCCAGGCTATGATAATTTAGAGAAAAAGCAGCCTTCTCAGAAAAACTCTTCAGATGCTGATTAAAATTCAGGGCATAAAAAAAGACAGCATTTTTTGTTAGTTTTTGAAGAACTCTGCTATAAAGGAGATAAGAGAAATGGACCTGTGGCTATAAATGGAGGTGGAGCAATAGCAAAAAAGCCCATAAGTAAATGTTATTAAAAAAATTTTAATTGGAGTAGAGTTGATTTACAATGTTGTGTTACTTTCCGCTGTACAGCACAGTGAATCAGTTATACATATACATATATCCACTCTCTTTTAGATTCTTTTCTCATATAGGTCATTACAGAGTACTGAGTAGAGTTCCCTGTGCAAAAAGTCCAATTTTAAACACTTCCTCTAGTGGTGGTTTATAGGTTAAAAGTGCTGGGGAATTCGCATGCTATTGTTTAGATAAACCACCAGTAAGGGTACTGTATATCCCTGTCTCTCTGTTATTCAAGCCCCTAGTAAGCAGGTCCTACCAGATCAGGGTGGCAGCAACCTATGAACAGCTCCCTAGAACAGCATTTTTCAAACTGTGCGTCCCAACTCCTTTATGGGTCAGCAATTCTGATAGTCAGAATCAGCCGTAAAAAAAGTGAAATGGTTGGGATTTCCCTCGTGGCCCAGTGGTTAAGACTCCATGCTTCCACTGCAGGGGGCAAGGGTTTGATCCCAGGTCGGGGAACTAAGATGCCGCATGGTGTGGCCACACACACACACACACACACACACACACATACACACACAAAGTGAAATAGAATAGGTGAGGATAGAACAGAAAATATCAGGAAGCGTAAGTAATGTTTTGTAAAATGTTTGTTGATTTATGTGTGTGTGTGTGTGTGTGTGTGTGTGTGTGTGTGTGTGTGTACTGGCTCGTCATTCCTACCCCCAAGTAATAACAATAATAATAGTTATTATTAAATTATAATTATTATTTTACTCTGATGATCCATATAAAGGTAACATGGTCCTAATATTTCCTAGGCTGAGATGTGGATAATTTCTATCAATGGGAGAGAAGGTAGGTTACCTTTCACAGTCCCCCCAAAAGGATAGACCTTTTAGTCCTTCAACATGCCTTTGACAACTTATATACCTATATATAGCTTCTGTGTTATTTTCATATTGACCCTTTCTTAGTCCTGACATTTAGATTTCTGACCTTTTATTTATTACTTTTTGCACTTCTGTTTCTATTTGGGTTTTGAATGGATTCAAGTGGTTTATTTTATGATATTTCTCAGCAAATATATTTAGCAAATCTTTGTTATAAGGTTTATAAGGTTAGAAATCTTTGTTATAAGGAAATGCCATAGATTGAATTATGCCTGGTCATTACTGCCAGTTTAGGACATTTTTCATTAACCTCTTAATTAAATAATTTGAGATTTATTAGAAGTTAACATTATTGATAGCCCATTGATTGATATCGGTTTCTAAATATCATGTGAGTTTTTCAATTGTGTGATTTGTCTCAAAGTAAAAGACCCAATTTTTTTTTTTTTTTTTTTGCAGTATGCGGGCCTCTCACTGTTGTGGCCTCTCCGATTGCGGAGCACAGGCTCCGGACGCGCAGGCTCAGCAGCCACGGCTCACGGGCCCAGCCGCTCCGTGGCATGTGGGATCTTCCCGGACAGGGGCACGAACCCATGTCCCCTGCATCGGCAGGCAGACTCTCAACCACTGCGCCACCAGGGAAGCCCAAGACCCAATTTTTGATTAGGTAAATGTTTATTTATCACATGAGAGTTATATATGACTTACATAGTTAATTTTAAAATAACTGATTCCATCATTTTAAACTACAACCTTAGCTTATAGGTCACGTTTTGGACTCAAATCCCAGTTATGTCACTCAGCTATGAGGCATCTACTCTTCAGGTAATAGAGCTGATAAGGTCAGGATTAGAGCTTAAATATATTTAGCACCTAGTAGGTACTTATTTAATGGTGGCTAATATTATTATATCTGTTCCACAAATAGTTTTCACAGATGAAGATTTAGGTCTATAGTGATTCCTGGCTAGCGAGGCAAAATTCAACCACCAAGATATTTTGTCTACATATAAAAATACACTGACTATATTATGATAAATGTTCAGATAAGTTTCATATAAAGCCTAAACATTCTCATGATTGAATTTCTTACTTTTTAGGTAGAAGTTTGTCAGTTGTTGACTTACACATGGTCACCCTGTCACAGCCTTGCCTTATAAGGCCATGCCTTATTTCTTGTAGCCTGTAAAACATACACCAGATGGAAAGAGAGGTGGAAGGTCAGGTCTGAAGGCTACCACACGTCCCTTTCCTTCTAATGGCAGGAAGGAGCGTCTGTTCAGAAGTCTATGTTTTATGTGGCATACAACTATTTTGAATCAGGCCTAGTTTAAAAGCTACATCTTCTAAAACAAAATCTTTCTTCACCTCCATAGTGAAAATCACTTCTTCGGTTTTCAAAATGGGGTTTCTGGAGCCTTGGGGTTCTTTGGATACACCTTAGGTGGTCCCTCCTGAAAGAAGACCACTTAGTGGACAGGGCTAGGGGAACCCCAACTGGACAACAAATCAGGTGAAATATGTGAAGAGGTGAACATTTTTCATAGAAGTACCTTAATTCTATGGTGGAACACATGCATACATACAGATACAAGCATTTCTATACATAAACAGCTGTATCTCTCCTTTGGAGACGATGATAAATATTGCTAGCTGTGTTTGAGGATATGGGTGACCGAAAGTCCTTTCCACACTACTTACAAATAAAAGGCTGGTTGATTTGTGGCCACAGCTGTTGTTTGCAGAGTTGATTATTGAGCACAGCTTTGTCTTTCAGGCTTCTAGGTCTCCTAATTGTCAGGCCAGGTTTGTATATGCCAAGAAACTAATATTGGACCTCTCAAAACAGGCAGAGCATGACTAAACACATTATACTAAGATAGCACATCCAACTGCAATCTAACGAGCCCTGGCTGTCATCGGCCAGCTGTACTGCATTAACTGGCCTCTAGGAGGCTGAAAGGTTTGGGCAGCAGGAGAGGCGGAATCATCAGCTTTCTCATAATATCAGAGTACTATTTTATGGTTTTGGATCATTTAGATAATATGATAGAATATACAAAATTCATTTTGTCACATTATTTACACATTGGTTTAGAATTCCTTAAAAAGCATTTTCGGAACTTCCCTGGTGGTGCAGTGGTTAAGCACGGGTTCGATCCCTGGTCCGGAAAGATCCCACAGGCCGCGGAGTAACTAAGCCCGTGAGCCACAACTACTGAGCCTGCATGCCACAACTACTGAAGCCGGCACGCCTAGAGCCCGTGCTCCGCAACAAGAGAAGCCACCGCAATGAGAAGCCTGCGCACCGCAACGAAGAGTAGCCCCTGTTTGATGCAACTAGAGAAAGCCTGCGTGCAGCAACGAAGACCCAACGCAACCAAAAATAAAAAATATTTAACAAAATAAAAAGCATTTTCTAGGATTTTGTCCAGGTCTATGTAGTCAACCCAAAGAATGCCCACTGAATATGTGTGTCATTCTCATCAAATTTTTATTTACGCAAATACAAATCCAACAAATGCCATCTGTGGCCCTTAGGGTTTCTAAGTCTTATTTCCTAAGGCATTAAGCTGAAGAAAACAAATTCTAAGCTTTTTGTATAAATAAAAGATTCAACACAGTGATCATAATAAGAAAAACTCCATGGTGTCATTCCCACAGCCGCATCCCCTCATTGCATAAATAGTGTTTGCTTCTGAAAGTCTAGGCAGAAACAAAGCACAGGCAGACGATGACCTAGCACTGCCGCAAGAGGCACAACTTTTATGCTGCTTGGTCTTTTTGCTTTAAAGTTTTCATCCTAATGATATGGTTGGGAGATTGTCAGGTACCACACATTTGGCAGATACACAAAGAACATCAAAATTCACAGTAGAAATAGGCTGAAAAGAACTAATTTGCTCTCTGCAAAATCATAACCAGGTAGGTTGAAAATGAAAATGTAATTGCTCAACTGCATAGGGCATCCAGGCCAGCCTGGGAGACGTTGTGGGCAAGTTATATTTATCCTGGTTACTCTTCAGCCTGCTTCCCCTCCTCCCCTCTGCACCTTTCATGCTGCTGCCTTCCCCTCCCTTTCCTAGCAAGGCCAAGTTCTCAGCCTCTTTGGGGCTGCTCAGGGCTCTCCAACATAGCACATGCTACTGCTGCCCTGTTGCTTTCATTCTCCGTGGAAACATCTGTCTACCTGTCTTTACCTCTGACTCCTGTTCTACCAACCTGAGATCACCATGAGAGTCGGATTATATCCTGACCCAAATGAATATATCAGCAGAATCTCAGGCAATGGAGATATTTTTGATTTGTGGAAACTTTTAAATTATACCACAAAACATTCACCTATTATGTCTAATTATAAGGCTGATATTACTGGAGGAATATGTTTTGGTACAAGGAACCGTCATTCTTTTAAAAATTTACTGCTTAAATAAACGGTATATAATATCTTTTTTCTCGCCTAATCTCAACCCCATTGGCAGAATAAAAAGTCTTATTAAAAATAAATAATTAATTAATGTTTGGCTGCATTGGGTCTTCGTTGCTACCTACAGGCTTTCTCTAGTTGCAGCGAGCGGGGGCTACTCTTCGTTGCTGTGCGCGGGCTTCTCATTGCGGTGGCTTCTCTTGTTGCGGAGCATGGGCTCTAGGCGCACGCGGGCTCCTGTAGCTGTGGTGCATGGGCTTAGTTGCTTTGCAGCATGTGGGATCTTCCCGGACCACGACTCCAACCCGTGTCCCCTGCATCGGCAGGCGGACTCTCAACCACTGCGCCACCAGGGAAGCCCCGCAGGCAGATTCTTAACCACTTGGCCACCAGGGAAGTCCCCAGGATAAAAATTATGCTTGAACTAAAACCTAAATATGCGGCACATCATTGCCAGTTAAGGACATTTTAAATAGATTTGATTTATTGACTAGGTCTCAGACCTTTAACTTTGGAAATTACTCTTTATTTTCAATAAAATGACCATATGCTCATTTGAGGACAGTATAAATAAATTCCCTCTAATTTATACTGTTTTTTGGCTTCTTTTAATTGTGAACATTATAATAAGGGTGATATTTCACATACTGACGACTTTTAGCCAACTGATTGTAGTATACACTCCCTCTCATTCCACTGAAGGTATATTTGGGGCTAAATTCAACCCTTTGATTCTTGGTTTCTCTTAGCTGCAGATGGTGTATTTCATTTTGATTTATTCACTCTCTAAACAGTTAAATCATTCCTCAACTTTAGTACTCATCGAAAAATTCTCACAAGAAAATGTTTTCCCTCTTAACTTAATGATTTACTGTCCTTTATGTCTAGAAACTTCCTTTATAACCAAGAGTCTTTTATATTAAACTAACCTACAAAAGCACACAGGAGTAAAGATGGTTTCGAATTAACCCTTAATATTAAACAAATTAGTATAATTTCTTTGTATAGGGTTTCAGGGGGTTCACAAAATCTCATGGATGCTCTTCATGGATCTCCTGATTCAGAATTATTATATTTGTATATATTTTGTATATTGTATATATTTGTATATTGTATATATTTGTATATATTTGTATATTTGTATATTGTATATATTTGTATATAATATTTGTATATATTTGTATATAATATAATATATTATATTTCTGATTCAGAAATCATTTCATGAGACCAGTTTCCAACCTCCTAGGTGATATTTCCACCTACATATCCATCGGTCCCTTTAGCCTTACAGATAGTTGGAAAAGGAAACTCAGATGTCACCCTCTGTCCCACCTTCCTGCAGCAAATCCCTCTTGATTTTTCTGTTTCTGTTAGTGCTGCCTTTATTTCATTTTTCTAACCTGGAATTAAAGTACCCCCCCCAGCTCTAATATTCTATGTATAGATCTATGTTTATGTATAACTCTTCTCCCCAAAGCTCTACATCCAAGTCCTTAAATTCTATTCATTCATCCTTTAACATCTTTTCTTCCCCATCCATCTCTTCTCCCCCGCAACCCTCTGTTAATTCAACCCTTCAACTTTTTATCCCTAAACAACTGCATTAACCTCCTAATTGTTTCAATTACCTCCTGTCTTGCCCATTTTCTTTCTGGGGGTGAAACAGATGTGGGGGAAGAGGGAGTTCAAGGAGTGGAGGATGCTTTTGTTGCCACTATCTGTTTCACTCTTCCAGTGGCTTCCCCCTACTGTCTCAGAGATTTGTCATTTGTCTCATCTCTCCTTCTGGATTACAACTCTTCAAGGGTCAGGACAGACCTGACTGAGATCTGTTTTCTTTAGAGCTCCAAACACAATGCTTACACTTTGGTGCTTAATAAATAAAATTTAATTGGTAGTATTCATAAATTTATTTTAATATTCAGTGTTACATCTCAATAGTTGGCTATATTCTCAATGCCAGTGTGCATGTCTCTCATGAACTTGTTTTAAATTTTCTCATCCAACCCCATAGATGAAGCTATCCTGTTTGGATCACTGGATGCCTTGATCACTTTTGTATCATTCAATTGCACTTTCAGGAAGGCACATTCCCTTACTTTGACTCCACATTCCACATCAAAACTAAAACCAAACAAAAGAAACTATTGCATCCCAACAACCCAACTAAGAACGATTTCTTCTAAAGCCATTAAGACTTTTCAATTATACACGGTTATGGCTAGGAAGTTTAGAAAGTTTAATCAGAATCCTAAGTGTTTTAACTAACGAAACCAAAGCCAAAGGGTGATATTGCCATCTCCCTACAAAGTGTTCTCCTCTCCTAAATGTCATTTTCTATCATCCATTTTCCCCCCATTTCTCCTTTCTGAACTCTTTCTCCTAGAAAAAACTTAGAAAAGTCCACTTTTCAATGTACAATTCCAACCTCAACCAACTGACATGGTGTGGGAGAGAATTCAAATGATTACACATTCATGACATTTTTGATGGGAGAATGTCATCTCTGGGGGATCAAAGTAACATCTGAGTGACCCAGAAACGACAAGAATATCTGATCTGATCAGACCAGGTCTGATTCCTGGGAGCTGCAGACTGGATGGAAAGCACCTGTCTAGATGCCTCAAGGCATCTTGGCTCCTGGCTTCTGAGAAGGGAATGCCTTGTGGGAGAAGCCTCTCTCTCACCTCTCCTTGGAACGCAAGTGTTCAGTTAAGGTCTTCTGACTTGAAATGAGAGTAATGAAGGGCCCCGGAGACTTTGCACCCAGACTGGTGTTTGCCTCAGAGCTGATTGATGCAAGATCCGAAGATATATCAATAGCTTGGTATTCCTATAAGGGAGAGTGGAGATCCTGTGCTTGAGTTGTTATATAAATAGATGGAAACATCTGATTTTTTCCCTTTAAAAATATAATATCCTGTCCATATCCAATCTGTTTCAAATAATGGTGAGAATCAGTCATGCTTAAAGTAACCGATAGAAATCTGCGAAGTGAGGCTCATTCTCACCAGTAGGTGTCGCTATTCCATCATGCTCTCTCCGAAACTCACCTAGCTTTCTCCTGGAAATACAGATGTTACATAAAAAGTATCTTTGCTTTAGAAATCGTATACTTTAAAGAGAAGAAGTACCACACTTTGGTACTTAAATTAGCTTTGCTGCTAAGCTTTATCTCACTTGAATCAGTGGTGCATTTCTGAGCAAAAGAGCAATAACTAAGTTTCTAGGTACGTGGGACTGCTCAAAAGGTCAGACTCTTTCTCCTAAACATTTATTCCCTTGCCTATAAAATGAAACCTGGGCTTGAGCATCCTCTGGAGTTATCTCAGGTGTTAATTACTGAGAGATGGGCAACATGACACTTAAGTATGTAGCCTCTGGCTCCAGACTATCTGGGTCCAACTGCTGGCTGTGCTTCTTATTACTGGATTGATCTTCCTTGAGCTACTTATTCATTTTGTGCTTCAGTTTCCTCACATATAAAAAGGGGGTAATGATAACATTAGCACCACATGACAAAGTTGTTATAAAGAATAAATACCATATCTAAAGTGGGTAGAACACTGCATGGCATGTGATAGGTTGTATAAATATCTTTTACATATACAGGATATATGTATCTTTTATAGATACAGGATATGAAAAATACATAAAAATAAACACATACAGGATATGGAAAGTAAAAAATAAAAATAAATTTATATGAAAAATAAAAGCTAGTTCCCACTTTGAACTGAGTTAATAAGTAAGGTCACTGTAGGGCATGTGTCCACCTTCTTTGTGACTTGTCTCTCAAAGCCTATGGATGCTGGAGTGATGAAACTCTAAATATAGTGGAGGTTTTCCTTCAATTTAGTTGTTTGGATCACCTCATGTATTTTCATACAAGAGGAGAGCCACAAACCATCTCCCAACCACCACAACCCACGACGATCCTTTCCATGTGAAGTTGGGTTTCATGCCTTGAGTTGTTACAAACACAACATGAAAAGTGGGGAAAGTGAGATAAACTAAGGGACTAAATCAATGGGAAAATGACCCACCATGAAGACGCACAAAAATTCTGATGAACTAGCCCACCATCTATCCCGATTCTCCAGGCAAGCTTTGATGGGCACATAAATTAAATGGAGGGAGATGTTTAAAAGTGACAACTGAGCATTTATATGCATCAGCTCATATCAGTGTCTCAAACATATTTGAAAGTGGGTACAATTATCATCCTTAGTTTACAGAAGGGAAAAGGAAAGACCAAGTGGTTAAGGGCCAAGCACAGTGCTAAACAGTTGACATATGTTAATTTGTATCATCCTCCCTACTACACTGCCAGCTGATTCTGTTGTCCTTATTATGCAAAGTGGGAAATGGAGGCACAGAGAGATTAAGCGAATCGCCCATAGCTGGCAAGTGGCAGAAGCAGGATTTGAATCTAGCCAGTCTGGCTCCAGAGACTGTCCTGGTAAAGAAGGCATTAGTGCAGTGGTTTGCAAACTTGAGATTGTACAGTAAGAATCACCTGCTGCAAGTCACGCCATTGAGGTGATGCTGAGAACTGGAGATGACGAAAACCCTGGCTAAGAAGCACTGCTGGCTAATGAGAAGGGATCTGGCTCTGGTTCGATCAGTGATGTTTATCTAAAAACGAATCATTTGGTGCCTCATTTCCCTTGGCTGTTAAATGCTATTTCCAGGTGAAAGGCTTTGAATGGTGTGTGCCTGTGAGAGTGTGCTGGTGTGTGTGTACATGTGTTTGGAGGAAACAAAGCTTGTTTGGTTTGAGGCTAAAGGTCCTAATACAGATCCCGTACAATGTCCACCCAAGGATAAGCACATCCCCAGTCTGTACGTTCTCTCTGTTAGTGTTGCTGGGAAGGCAAGGCCGGTCTTAGAAGACCCTGAAGTGGAGCCTAAAGATGTAGGCTCTTGTCAGCGTGTCTGCCCAACAGAGACCTCGTAATGCTCTCAACGGGAAAATGAATTCTCCGTGTGAATATGCATGCACTGCAGAAAACTGCTACTGATGCTACAGAGATTTTAATTCCTTTTCAAAAGAGCCTTGAGAACAGAATAAACACATTATGCTTGGATGGTGTGTTCAAGAAGGCTGCTCTATAGGAAAAGACTTTAGAATGATTCTTTTCCCTTTCCTTTGCCAGTGGCTGTCAATACACAATAAAAAGCTAGAATGGGGCGTTCACATCCGGGCCCCGAAGGTCTTTTTGTAACACACTGAACCAGTGCACTGAGGCAAAATCAAACTTCTACAGTCAGAAAACATGTTTAACTTTCTCTTATGCCCCTGCCCTGTGCTGTTTTTTTTTTTTTTTTTTCTTTTTCAAAAAAGTGTTTGCATAGTAAAGAGTGATCCATATCTAGGGACTTCTCTCAATCTGCCGTAATCTTGCTTGTCTCCGCCCTTCTGAAACTGCTGTCTCAGGGGTCAGTGATCCTACTTGTCTCAGAATTCCATGTCACTTTAGAGCCCTTACCTTTCTTGACCCACTGGTAGGATTTGAGTCTACGGACCCTCTTCCTCTGGGTACCTCTTCCCTTGGCTTCCATGATGTTCTGGTGCTCTCTGCATTTTCCTTTTACCCACCTGGCTACTTCCCAATCTCCACTGTGTATGTCCTTTACATATCCTTTCAATGCTGACGGTCTTTCATACACTCTTCTTTCCCTTCATCATTTCTTCCAGTGGTTCCCAATACCATCTATACACTGGTGGTGCTCAATTCTACATTTCCATCCTGCTACACTACCACCACCAGTAAGGATTTACTGAGGATAAGCGCTCCCACCCACCACCAGTAAGGATTTACTGAGGCTAAGCGCTCCCACCCACCACCAGTAAGGATTTATTGAGGATAAGTGCTCCCACCCACCACCAGTAAGGATTTATTGAGGCTAAGCGCTCCCACCCACCACTAAAGATTTATTGAGGCTAAGCATTATGTCATTTCTTTCTCTGTCCTTTGAAGTAGGTAATATCACGATCCCAGTTTGTGATGAAGAAATAGGTTTAGTAATGCAATGTCCAAGCTCACACAGCTCATAAGTGACTTGAACCAAGGTCTCCTCTGACTCAAAAGCCCAGGTTGCTGTGAAATATGCCAACACGGGAACGACGATCAATCAGAGCAGCCACAAAGACTGTGGAAATGTCTTAGTTCCAGATCTGTTGACCCAACGAACCACTGAGTACTTCCCCCGGCTTGTCCCATGGGTACTTTTTTACCAACATACCTCAGACCGAGTTCACCATCTCTCCTCTGTCGCCTAAATATTCCTCTTCTGCGCTCTCTACGCAGTGAAAGGTCCCACTGTCCCACAGTGATGCCAGCATCCTGGACACCTCCTCTCTCCTTCCCTCTTCACCGATCAGTCCCGTAGCCTGACAGATCAACGTCTGAAATATTTCTCACACCTATTCATCACTCTCCATCCCTTCCGCTGCTTCCCGAGTGCAGGCCACCATCATCTGGCCCAGATGAACGCCTCAGCCTTGGAGCCGTCTTTTCTCCCCATGCCCTGCTCCTCCTGAGTGTGCTGGCCACCCCGGAACCAATCAGCTTTCCAAAATGCAAAGCCCATCTCCCATCACCCTCACCATGAAGCTCAATTCCTGATGTGGATCACAAGTCACTGGGTGATCTTGTCCCCGGTTGACTCAACAGGCTCTCTGTCACCTCCTGCCCCTTTTGTCTCCTCGCCCACTTGCCTCCCCATCCCGTGCTCGAGAACCCCTCTCACTGCCTCTCACATGCCATGTTCTGTCTTGTTTATGAGTCTAAGCGCATGCTGGGCCCTTTGCCTGGTATGTTCTTCTACTACTTCTCTACTGATTAACTCTCTTTTTTTAATATAAATTTATTTTTATTTTAGGCTGTGTTGGGTCTTCGTTGTGGTGCGCGGTCTTCTCTTGTTGCCGAGCACGGGCTCTAGGCACGTGGGCTTCAGTAGCTGTGGCACTCGGGGTCAGTAGTTGTGGCTCGCGGGTTCTAGAGCGCAGGCTCAGCGGCCATGGCTCATGGGCTCAGTTGCTCCGCGGCATGTGGGATCTTCCCGGCCCAGGGCTTGAACCTGTGTCCCCTGCATCGGCAGCCGGATTCTCAACCACTGCGCCGCCAGGAAGCCCTCTACCGATGAACTCTTGGCCTCAGTTGGTTCCCAGCTTAGCTCACGTGTCCTCTGGGACCACGTGTCCCTTGGGACCAGGTTGCTGCTCCCTGTGCCTTTCCTATCAGGATGCTTACTGCACTGAGCTGCATGTGCTCATTTGCTGTTTTGCTCATCTGTCCCTAAACTTTGCAAGGGCAGTGGCCACATTCATGCCCATCTTTCTAATCCTTCTATCCCCGCTTCCTGATATACGGCCCATGCTAAATAAATATTGGTTGACTGTTTGACTTAACCTGGAGTTTCAACCTTCCTGAAACTGTCTGACAAATGGCCAGGAAGAAACTGGTGTTCTGCTGATATTGTCACGTGTGTCAAGCCCAGGTGTGGATCAGCCCCTGGCTCAAGGATAGTTTTGCTGCGTGGGTCCCCTGAGTCAGAGAGTTTTTACGAGCCAGGCCCTACTCTCTCTATAGGAGGGGAAGCATCCTCTGGGGTATGCCTTGCAAAGGTTATTGATCTCCTACGAAAGCAGAGGGATGTCTGGAAACTGTGATTCAGCCCCTCCACTTCTAATGTTCTGCGGCTTCTGCCTTTGCGTAAACCTCATCCTCCATGACCCCTCCCTGATCTTCCTGCCTCCCTACTCCCCCTTTCCCATCCTGCCACCTCAGGAAGGCTCCTGAAACACTATCTGAATTGTTTTGACATTTTTGTTGGCTTCTCATTGCCTACAAGATAACGTTGAAACACCTTAGCAAAGCTGTTTATCATTTTGCCCCAAACCTGTTTTTCCACACTGAGCTATGCTTACTTCTCTGTAAGAGGCTATGAGCCCTTGGAGGGAAGAAACAACGCTTCATCCATCAGTTCATCTGTTCATCACCTACCAATCAATTCACCAATTAACGGAGCATTGCTGTGTGCCAGGCACTGGGATAAACTGGTGAGCAAAAGCAGACATGGTTCCTGTTTTTAAGTAGGGGAGACAGGCATTGGTAAAATAACCAGTAAACGAGTTTATTTACGAACAAATACATTCTGTAAAGGAAAGGCTAAGGTGCTCTACAACAAAGAAGACTGACCTAGACTGTAGGTCAGGGATGCTTTCCTGAGGAAGTGATGGTTCACATAAAAGATATGGAGGAGATAAGCAGGGGTAGAATGAAAAGTTTATATTCCTTCACTGTTCAAAGCTCTCCTTCAGTGCATGGCAGAGGAGAGGCGCTCAATAAATATTTGCTGAATGAATCAGGAATGGTGGGGAAAAACACCTACAGAAAAGTCAACTTAGAGCAGGACATGCCAGAAGAAGAGATTGAACATAGTCTCAATTCAAGTGGAGAAAGACAGTTCTGTAGACAGATGTACTAGCACCAGTGTCTTAGGAGGTTGGGAAAAAATGAATTCTCTACCTCAACTCCAATAGCAAGGAAGAAATGAATTGGAAGTTAAATGTAAGAACTGATTAGTTCCAGATGTAAATCTTATCACAGAACATTCAGTGGATACCAAGGCTAATTTTAAAATTTGTCCACTGGGTTCACAGACAGTAGGGAGGCCACCCTGGGCTACTGCGAATCTAAATTACTAAAAATGGTGGCACATAGGCGGAGAGGCACTGATGCTTTCAGGACCCACCTCTGGCATAGTCTGACTTTGAAGCCTTTTAAACACAGCTTTGATTTTCTATTTGCAAACACTTTTTGTGTGTGCGTTCAGAGAATCCAAATGGGTCGCAGTATTCCTCCAGGTCAAATTCTTCTTTTAAGTTTGCGTGAAGCCTCTAGGCAGGGACTTCAAGCAGGGTCTGCTCTGCTGGGCATATTTTGTGTCTTGGATTGACTTCATCTACTCAATCCACCTTCCACTTTGCATAACATACAGTTTTCTCTTTTAAAAAATAGAATTTTCAATAGTTTATGAGTACCGTACCTTGGATTTATTTGTTGAGGATACTTCATGGTTGGTTAAATTCTTTGTAAATAAAAGTAGCAAGGAACACGTACTTATCAGCAAGTACCTAATTTTAGTTGCAAGCAAACAAACATTGATTTGTTTCTCTGCTATTAATGGAAGCATTCTTATGGTGGTACTGACTGTACCACATCTCGGGGTTAGAATATGAAGAGATACATCTTTGTAATCACAGACACCCACAGTTAAAATTGCCCAGTGCGTCCTTCAAGGACAGGTAATACGAGGTCACGACTGGTAGTTCTGGTGCAAAAGTGTGATATTTATAATGGAAAATTTAACATTAATTAGAAAGCAATCAAATGACAAGGCAGCCTTTGCTGTCAGGAAAGATATATTTTAAAAAGTCAAAACATTGTGAGTCACTCACTTACAATGCAATTCTCTATTTTGTCTCCACCTCGTTAATTTGCAAACCAGCTTCTACTCTAAGAGAGGAAATGACTTTTTACATAAAATCACGGAAGCAGCTTACTTTCATTATGTAGTTTGAATTCTACAGAGTATCGTTTAAACTCTTTCGAAGCTACTGAATATTTTAGTTGTAAAGAAACGGAAACAAATACTTTTTCTAAATTATAAATGATCATGTTTAATTTTACCTAATCTTAGGACTAATGGAGATGATCCAAATCTCTTCCTGGAAATGTTTAATTTTATTCTATTTTTAAAAAAAATTATTTATTTAATTTATTTTTGGCTGCATTGGGTCTTCGCTGCTGTGTGTGGGCTTTCTCTACTTGCGGTGAGCGGGGGCTACTCTTCGTTGCGGTGTGTGGGCTTCTCGTCGCGGTGGCTTCTCTTGTTGCGATTAATGGAGATGATCCAAATCTCTTCCTGGAAATGTTTAATTTTATTCTATTTTTAAAAAAAATTATTTATTTAATTTATTTTTGGCTGCATTGGGTCTTCGCTGCTGTGCGTGGGCTTTCTCTACTTGCGGTGAGCGGGGGCTACTCTTCGTTGCGGTGTGTGGGCTTCTCGTCGCGGTGGTTTCTCTTGTTGCGAAGCATGGGCTGTAGGCACGCGGGCTTCAGTAGTTGTGGCACGTGGGCTCAGTAGTTGTGGCTCGCGGGCTCTAGAGTGCAGGCTCATTAGTTGTGGTGCCCGGGCTTAGTTGCTCCGCAGCATGTGGAATCTTCCCGGACCAGGGCTCGAACCCGTGTCCCCTGCATTGACAGGCAGATTCTTAACCACTGTTCCACCAGGGAAGTCCCTGGAAATGTTTTAGATACTAGTTAGAGTCTTAAGATCTATAGGGGAATAAAAAAGCAAAAGATTCATTGGTTTCTTAAAACAGGCGGCTTAGGGTAAAAACTGTAAAAGACTTAAGAAATTAAGGCATCAGAAATGAATGTTCTTTAGTGGAGAAGAAAGAGCAAAAGGCACAATGCCAGGTTCTCATTTTGCTTTGTATTTTTTTCTCCCCTAAACCTTCTTTAAATACAGTGAACAGTTTTACTTATATGCAGAAATGAAGCCTAAGATATTCATATGAAAGTGAAAATGGCAGCTCCAGTACTGCTTGACAACTTGACAGAAGTATCAAGGGGAAGAAGAGAGAACATTGAATAGTGGCTTGTTTCCAATGATGGATGAGAAAGGTCTCGTTGAGGGTGAATCCTGTGGATTTGACCCTGCCTTTTCCCTCCTATGGGCAGTGGCCCTGAGGGATTCTGCACCCTGGATTTTCATCTCAAATAACTTACATGAATTCCCAATGGTCTGGTGGCTGTTGGTGAGTGCAGAGTTCTGCATGCGTTCTGGACTGAGTTGAACAGTCAGCCTTCCCAAAGTTCTTGGTGGGTTCCGGGTTAAAGCGGGGTGCTGCCACAGACTTTAGGTGTCTGACTGAAGGCCCTTTTGTTAGAAGCAAGCGTGTCTCATATGCTGAGCAGTTGAAATGTTCTACTTCCTGGTGACCCATCAGTGGCATTGCAATGCCTGTGCTTTTGGGCAATCAGTCACATACTCGCAGCGGAGGACTGCGGTCACCTGCCCTGAGAGGCCCCTGCACTTTGCAGAGGTGTCATCACTCTTCCTTTGCTGAGAGTCTTCTTCCTTATAAAAATGCCCCACATCACTAAAATTCACCTAACTTTCTAATCTGCTTATAATTTTAGCACATAAATATTTCCCTAAGGCTCTGAGTTTTATTTCTATTTTCTGCAGTTACGCTTCCAGTGTCCTTCTTTAAATCCCATCTGAATGGCTAAAGCGAAGCAGAGAACTGCAAGATCCTGTTAATTGGGAACCTTCTAGATGGCCAGCCTGGAGGGAGCAAAAGGAGAAGAGAAACCCCTCCATAAGGCTGGAAGAGTGCATTTCATCAGTCTGCAGTGAGTTTTAAAATATTCCAGGGCTTCCCTGGTGGTGCAGTGGTTGAGAGTCCGCTTGCCGATTCAGGGGACACGGGTTCGTGCCCCGGTCCGGGAAGATCCCACATGCCGCGGAGCGGCTGGGCCCGTGAGCCGTGGCCACTGGGCCTGCGCGTCCGGAGCCTGTGCTCCACAGCGGGAGAGGCCACAACAATGAGAGGCCCGTGTACCGCAAAAAACCAAAAAATATTCCAGTATCTTCATTTTCAGAGGCCAGGCTTAACTTAGGAGAGTTTTTGAGAAACTTTTAGAGACATTGGTTCTTAGGCCATTTAAATAAACCATTTGATAGAGCAGGGGTCAGAAACTCATTGAAAGTGAGGTCGATACTTGGCAGGTGGTTTCACGGTTAAAAGACAATCCTGTGTGGTTCTCCAGATCTTGTGGAAGAGTTCAGTTATAGTTGCCTCCTATCCATCCACCCACCCATCCATCCATCCACCCATCATCCATCCATCCAGCCGTCCAGTGTTTATCTCTGTACAAGGTACAAGGAATACAAAAGTGAATAGGGCAGGTTCCTGTCCCCTAGATGTTCTATTCTGGTGAAAGAGAAGAAGGGAGGAAGGAAAGGATGGAGGAGAGAAGAAGTAGGTAAAGGGTAAGAGGTGAGGGCAGGCATTTGAGCAAAGGATTACCATACAGTGCAATGCATTTTCAAGTACAAGTTCACATAAAGTGCTATGGGAGCACCAATAAAGAAGTTGTTTTTTTTTTTTAAAACACCAGAGCTACTTAGAGGCATCCAGCTAATAAGCCAATTTAATTTGTATCTCAGTTTCTTTCTCTTGTCTAATTGTGAAAGAACTTTGAAATGTCCAAGATCGAAAAATGGGGAGAGACTCATATTATACAGAAAGTGGACAATCCACTTTGGTTAACTGAATCGCAAAGAGTCTAAAATTCTCTACACTTAAAAATAGCACTGTAGCTGTGTATCTTAGTAATGCTATACTTACCTATAAGCACATCATTTGAATAAAAATAATTGGCAATATAGCCAACTTCTGTGTACAAAAGCAAATCATTTAGATAAAAATAGAGATGAAAATGGAAAAAAGATGGTCTAAAGATAAGAAATGAGAAATGGGACTATTTCAATTACACTCTACTTCTCAACACCTTTAAAAAATAACCTGGGGATCTATTTTTACTTCTACTACTCTTATGGGATTTGGCCTACTTTGGACTGCGGTTATTTGTTTATATCGCCACATGGTTTTATCTCCCCTATTAGCGTGTAATTATCTCAAGGGCAAAGAGCTGTGTCTTATCCATCCAAGAGCTACATAAATGTTAGTTTTTGTTGTATAAAGAAATATGTTTTTCATTCTTAAACCTAAAATAGGTAGAAAGGGAAACCTATATGTTATTTACCTGATCAAGACTGCAAGATCTGACTTCTTAGATGTCTAGCTTTCATGGGGAAGATCTTTTCAGAGATAACCTTTGGTTTAAGGTCATGGAATATTTGAGAGGTGTTTCTATCATTTTGAATCTTATTTTGTGTCAAGGAACTGGCATGATTTCCCTTAAGTAGTTTTAAAAGGTCAATTCAAGAGTTTCAATATTTGTCTTCAAAACAATTTGAAACCAAAATAATTTCAGACTAGATGTATGAATACAACTGGGATTTTTACTTTCTGACTTACTTCAACTTCCACAGTCATAGACACCTGAATTTTAGAGTTAGAAGTGAATGAAGAGATTACCCAAAACCATTTCTTATGAAGAAAAAGGAGCCTTGCCAAAGGTCACAGATGACTAGCAACAATACTGGGACCTTGCAAAACTCTGATTTCCCAATTTTTCCTTTATACATCTTTTTTACTATACATTTCTTCACATATAGAGAAAAATAAGACACAAGGCAGGACACTAGTAAGGTCCCTTACTAGTCAGCCATCAGAGACAAAATCACAGAAGTCAGTAATACTATCCCAAATACTGGTGGTAGATATCACTAATATCCCTAAACCATATTATCTCCTAAAAGCTGATACGTCTTTTCTACAGCAGCTGGGTTTTTCATTCTTTTGTTCACTTAACAATTATTTTATGAACTCTTAGGAAATAGGCTCTATCAGAGTGAAATAACAGTAGATATTTCCTTCAGTAATCAAACAATTTGGTCAACTCTAGCCCTATCCCAGGGGACTCCAATGTCTTTCTAATGCCTTTGCCTCTTAGCTTCTCAACCTTCTGAACTTCAATTCCCTTCCAATTCATCTGTTGACTCCCATGGCCCCCGAGGACCTTGCTATCACCTGGCACTGCTCCAAATCTGAAATCTCAAACTCTAAAACTGTACACTCTGATCCAAGCTTCATGTTCATCTGGCTTTCTCATTCCTCTCCTTCTACAACACCCATCTTGACTCTTCATCATGGACTTTGGTCCCTTAATTCCTTCCTCATTAGACCCTTATTAGCTTCATTTCCTTCTTCATCTAGCCTAGAATCCATTCTCTTGACAATACCTTCAGTGCCATGGATGCCCTGTCTATACGACCCCAGCCCTGACATAGATTAAGTCAACCACTTGCATTTTCAAAAAATTTATTTATTTAATTTATTTATTTTTGGCTGCGTTGGGTCTTCATTGCTGCGCGTGGGCCCCCTTCAGCTGCGGTGAGCAGGGCTACTCTTTGTTGTGGTGAGTGGGCTTCTCATTGCGGTGGCTTCTCCCGTTGTGGAGCACAGGCTCTAGGTGCATAGGCTTCAGTAGTTGCGGCACGTGGGCTCAGTAGTTGTGACTCGTGGGCTTAGTTGCTCCGCAGCATGTGGGATCCTCCTGGACGAGGGCTCGAACCTGTGTCCCCTGCATTGGCAGGCGGATTCCCAACCACTGCGCCACCAGGGAAGCCCTTCTACTTGCATTCTTAAAATCCTGTACTTGGTCCATGAACCATTGCTGAAGAAATTTGCTCTACTATGCTGACTGATGCGAGGAGAAACTCAAAGACCAGAGTCTAGGCTGAGCCTTCAAAACTGCTGATTAGTTCTATCCTACCTTGCTTCTCAGCTTCAGCTACTCCAACGCTTCCCCGCTCCTCTTGAGATGCCAACTACACACTTACCTCTGTCTTGATTCACTGATGACCCTGTTTTCAATTTCAACAGAAAACGGAAGCACCGGATTTGAAGTAGCTCACATTCCTACCCTGTTTCTCCAACATAACATCAACTACACTTGATTTTCACTGCTGATGGGAATGCAAAATGGCACAGCCTCTATGGAATGGAATATAGCAGCACCCAGCAAAAGTACATATACCTCGAATCAGCAAACCCACTTCTAGGAATCTATCTGAAAGATAAAATGGCAAAAACACAAAGGGACCTATGCACAAAGCTATTAATTCTAATACTGTAAGAAGAAAAGACTGGAAACGGCCCAAATGTTCTTCAGTACCTTGAACCAAGGCACGTCCACAATGGAGCACAGTGTAGCTGTAAAAGAGAAACGGGGGCTACGATGGTGTGATCTTCAGAATTCACTCAGTGAAAAAAGCAAAGTGTAGAAAAAAGTTACTTTCGGTGTAAAAAACGTGGTGAGGACTTGAGAGATGAATGGATAAAGAAGATGTGGTACATATATACAATGGAATATGAGTCAGCCGTGAAAAAGAATGAAATAATGCCATTTGCAGCAACATGGTTGCAACTAGTGATTATCATACTAAGTGAAGTAAGTCAGAAAGAGAAAGACAAATACATACGATATTCCTTATACGTGGAATCTAAAATACGACACAAATGAATCTACCTATGAAACAGAAACAGAACCATGGACATAGAGAACAGACTGGTGATTGCCAAGGGGGAGGATGTTGGGGGAGGGATGGAGTGGGAGTTTGGGGTTAGCAGATGTAAGCTTTTATATGTAGAATGGATAAACAACAAGCTCCTACGGTATAACACAGAGAACTATATTCAGTAACCTGGGATAAACCACAATGGAAAAGAATACAAAATTTTGTAAAAAAAGAGTGCTGAGAATAGGAATCTATGTACATATTTGCTTATATTTTCAGAAAGAACAATGTGTAGCTGTCTGACTCTTATATATTGACTATTGCCTGTATGTCCCCAGGGCAGAGTTCTGCCTCTTGTTTTGAAACCCTGCTACTGTTTCTTGCCAGTCACTTGCTAAAATGCACCTGAGACGGTCATTCTCCTGGGATAGTCTGCTGCATCTTCCTCTCTGCGTCACCAGAGCTATCCTCTGTAGCAGGTGTCTGTGCCTTTCTCACCAGATTCTAGGTCTCTATCCTTGCTTGGCAGGCTGGATTCCCACAACCCTCTCTGACCTACTGCTTCCAGACTAGAGTGATTCCAAGGGCCAAAACAATGAAATAAATGATGGTTTCAAAAGCAACTTACAGGCATTCAGGACTACTAAAGTTACTACTTAAAAATGGAATCTATGCTTCGTTGTTTCTGGTACTTAAGCATAAAGGTCCTCAGCTAAAGCAACTGCCCTTCAGTTGGGCAAATCACTTTTCTGGAGCAAAAAAGATAAAGTAAGCTGACAGGCTTTCACTTGGAGAAGTCCTTAAATTAAAGAAAGTCTAGAATAAACGTATCAGAAGCCAAACTCATTGCTACATCTGAGAAAAGCCCTTAGAATTCGATTGGCTTGGCGTAGTCCTGAGTCTATAGTAAATATTCAGGAGATAGTTATTGAATATGTGTTGAATTTAAACAGTTTTTGTAAAGTTGTCTGGAAAGTGAAGTAAAGTAAAAGTAAAGTTCATGAGCCCACGAAGAAACAACCTTTTAAAATAAATGTCTAGGAAGCTCAGCAAACTTGGAAAGGAATGTGAAAAAGCGAGGGAAAATACTGGCTTGGTTTTGATAAGAGCCCTGGCTTAATTTCAATATATTTGGTAAGTACAGTTTAAGCTAATGTTGCTTTGGCTTCCACAATGCAGTCCAGGAAATAACTATTCCAGAAAAAAAAAAAAAGTGGTCAGCTTTTCAATGTCAATGGTGTTTTCTGTCTATAGTTGTAATCTGTCAGATACCTCAGTGGTTTCAAAGAACCCTCCTCAATTCCTTCCAAAGAGGTTCGTTCTTGTTAGACATGCAAATCCTCTTGAATTCCATAGAGAAATAAATCCCCATTTAAAAAGACAGAATTTGAAGTATGAAACGGAAGACAGATAAGACAGTTCCTAGAGTCCAAAGGCTGCTTTTAGAAAAGCTAAGCAATCCTTAAAAATCTAGAGCTATCGGAGGTGACTGCCTTTGAAGTGCAATATAGGCTTTGTAACTGCCCAGGGCACTTCTATCTTCCCCCCAGGGTCTGTTACAGTCTCCTCCAAGGCACACCAAGTCCTCCAATATCTGAGAATAGGGTGCATCCGAGAAGTCAAAATTATAAATAAAGAACACAGTCTTAGGGTGAGAATTTCTTTTACTTATGGGATTTTATATAGATTTCCCATATTTTGGATTCATTTAAAACAGCCATCTTTCCTCCCCAAGCAATAATGCTTTCAGGGGTGAGAGCAAGACCGCCCCAACGAGAGGGAGTGCTAGAGACAGGGTTTTGAGTTAATGAATTTGGGACAAGTGGACAATCAATCTGCATAATGAGGATCAAGCCCCGGCTTTGGTTGTGCATGGCTTGCAGGGGCAGTCAAGGAGCTAATTTTAAATGATTAGCCACCATTGTCTTTTAAATAGGTTCTGAAATAAAACACTTAATCTTGATCTATGATTACACATGCAAAACAAAGACAGAGGATTAGAATAGTCTGTGGATAATTCAAGCTGAAGATGATTTATACTTCAAAGATCTTGACAAAAGCTGGCAAAAGTGGCAAAAGTTGTTTTTCTAAATTTGATGTTCAGAGACTTTCTTACATTCTCTATTAACCTGCTAAACTGGATAAGTCAGCATCTGGAGGCCTTAATCATCCAGTTTTTTTAAAAGAGGGCTTGAGTTTTAGCTCGGTTTTTTTTTTAGAAATTAATTAATTCATTTATTTTTGGCTGTGCTGGGTCTTCGTTTCTGTGCGAGGGCTTTCTCTAGTTGCGGCGAGCGGGGGCCACTCTTCATTGTGGTGCGCGGGCCTCTCACTGTCGTGGCCTCTCTTGCTGCGGAGCACAAGCTCCAGACGCGCAGGCTCAGTAGTTGTGGCTCATGGGCCTAGTTGCTCCATGGCATGTGGGATCTTCCCAGACCAGGGCTCGAACCCGTGTCCCCTGCATTGGCAGGCAGATTCTCAACCACTGCACCACCAGGGAAGCCCAATCATCCAGTTTTATTATTATTACATCAAACAGTAAAATGAATTAGATAATTTTCTTATTTTCACTTGATTTTGCATTGTTTTGTTAGTTTTCCATTATCTACAGAGTGAAATTCAACAAAAATTTTGAAGGCCACTGTACTCTAGGTATAAGGAATTATATAAACTTAATGAGATGTGGTCTCTGTCACAGTATAGGGGCACAGATAGGAAAGACCAAGGCAATTTCCTATAGTGTAATAACATAATGAAAAAGTTCAGTCTGGAACTGTCTAGAATTTAGATAATGCACTAATGTTACTTAAATCTATGCATTCGTAGGCACAATCGTAGTCTGTATTTTCCATAAGGCAGTCCAGAACAACAAAAAACGATTTAAAAATGCCCATTAGGGATAAATAGATATTAACAACAAAAGGGAAAAGAAATTTTCTGTCTTGAGGTCTGTATCAAGCTGAGTTTCTCTGAGTGACTCATATCTTGACTTTTTCTTTCTAGTGACAGAGACTAGATCTAGAAGACCCTCAACTAAGATACTGTGTCCAAATCAGTCATTTTGAAAAAGTACCACAAGAAAGAGAGTTTCTGACTCTTTGACACAGTGCTTTCTTCTGAAATATTTTCTGGGTCATTGGCGTTAGTGTATTTGATTTCATAATTTAGTGCTCAGCAATCTGATATTTTGGGCTGACAACACTGGATGTATTAGGATGACCTTTGTGTATTTACAGACACACATATCTGCACAAATGTAGAAATGCAGACGTTTCATATGCAAGTATGGAGATTCATACATAATTATAAACCTGAAAAGGCTACTTAGCTCACCGTCTGGGCTATAACTAGAGCGCTTCTTTTACTTCATTCATGAAATATCGTTTAATGTTGGCTTTGTGAAAGATACCGTGCTTGCAAGGGGGGTGGACACAGAGGTGAAAGATACACGTTGCATCTGTCCTAAGGAAGGAGAAAATTTAGAGACAAATGCTGAACCCACAGCAATTCCCACAGCAAAGAACTCAGGTGATGGTATCCTTCCCAAACTGGCTTATGTAACAGACAACCAGGGGCAGTGTTGACTTTCTGGAAGAGGGACTGGATGAAACTTGTCATCAGAGTCAAGCTTATTAAATATCAATATCCACTGAAGAGAATTTCCTGAGCTCACTTTCTCTTAGTCTGGAACATTCACCCAAACAAAACTCTACCAGAGTATAGCTGATGCTTCGTCATAACTCCTCTCACAGAGCCAAGGAAGTTTACAGAAACTTATTTTGGAAACTTGAAAAAAAATAAAAGCTCAAGGATATTATGCCCTGCTAATTTGATGAGCCATCAATGATAATTAAATGGTTATGAAACATAGACTTTTAAAATTAGGAAGAGAATCTATCCCCTAATCAGCAGCTATATTAATTAGCCCAAATATTTTAAAATGTATCCAGAAATCATTCATAAACACTCTACCCTGTACTAATTTGGGCAGGTTGCTGTTCATGAGTGTTGGCTCCAAAGATGTTAAAAGCTTTACTTTGTCTTACCTTCTGCAAAAGGTTTTCTATCATAGGTTTTCAGGACCAAGGTTCGCCTCCTCTATGAACCCTTTAGCCTGTGACTCTCTTTCTCATCTTCACATCTTGTGCCTCCTAACTTATTCTACAACATGGAGCTTTATTCTACTGTATTAATTTTCTTTTCTTTTTAAAATAAAAGTATTTATTTATTTAGTTTTGGCTGCGTTGGGTCTTCGTTGCGCGCGCGGGCTTTCTCTAGTTGCGGCGGGAGGGGGCTACTCTTCGTTGTGGTGCACAGGCTTTTCATCGTGGTGGCTTCTCTTGTTGCGGGGCACGGACTCTAGGCCCGGGGGCTTCAGTAGCTGTGGCACGTGGGCTCAGTAGTTGTGGCTTGTGGGCTCTAGAGTGCAGGTTCTGTAGTTGTGGTGCACGGACTTAGTTGCTCCGCGGCATGTGGGATCTTCCCGGACCAGGGCTCAAACTCCCCTGCACTGGCAGGTGAGTTCTTAACCACTGCACCACCAGGGAAGCCCCTGAAAAAAATATAAGGTGTGTTTCTTTTTTTAAATTGAAATACAGTTTATTTACAATATTATATTAGTTTCAGGTGTACAGCATACTGATTCAGTATTTTTATAGATTATGCTTTATTAGAAGTTATTACAAGATAATGGCTGTAATTCCCTGTAGGGCATATCCCTGTTGCTTATCTATTTTGTACATAGTAGTTTGTATCTCTTAATCCCATACACCTCACTCTCCTCCCCCTTCCCTCTGCCCTCTGGTAACCACTACAAACTATCTGGCTTTTAAGTTTGTATAACAACAGACATCTGGATCAAAAAAAGAAAGTGGCTACACATTTTGGTGTTGTGTAGATATCACCTAAACCTTTTTTCCTGTATTATCTGCTAGGTGGCCAGAAAAAAAGGTGAGGTAACGATACGATGACTTGTTAGTTTCAACTAATTTTGATCAGCAATAGACACAAAGATTGAATAAGGTGATGCATATATAAAACCATTTTGCACAGCTCATTTAGAGCTTTTGTTATTTTGTGAAAGGTATTATGATTAAATTTTAGGTCTGAATTGTGTTGACTAATATTGTGGACTTTATATGCTAAAATAGGTAGAAGTCCTACTTCCTGGTGGCTCAGTGGTTAGGAATGCGCCTGCCAATGCAGGGGACATGGGTTCGAGCCCTGGTCTGGGAAGATCCCACATGCCGTGGAGCAACTAAGCCCGTGTGCCACAACTACTGAGCCTGCGCTCTAGAGCCTGTGAGCCACAACTACTGAGCCCACGTGCCACAACTACTGAAGCCCGTGTGCCTAGAGCCCGTGCTCCGCAACAAGAGAAGCCACCGCAATGAGACGTCCTTGCACCACAACGAAGAGTAGCTGCTGCTCGCCACAACTACAGAAAGCCTGCCTGCAGCAACGAAGACCCAACGCAGCCAAAAGTAAAATCAATAAAATAAATAAATAAATAAAAATAGGTATAAATCCTAGAAGTGCAAGTAAAGTCTCTAAAAGTATGAAATGTATAAAAATCACATGATAATGCAATCAACAGAGTTGGAAAGAACAAAATCAAAGATATATTTTCTGCCCCATGCTGGAATGGAAAATAAACTTAGTGTAATAGGACTTGGGATGCAAAATGTATTTATCGTGTCCAGATAGCAAACTGGTGAGTATGAATTTTCTTTTAATAAGCAGAATAAATGTCAGGGCAGATAAATCTGTCACAAAAGGAAACAATCTCTTCATAAATAGCAAATCACACTGAGCCACAGCCATCTTGTTTTTTGTCAACTTGCATAAACCTCCTTTCTTTTATCAGTCCTTGGATCAAAATCACCCACATGCATCTTCCTAAGGTCAAACCAAATTTTCTGGCTGTGCAGGAGTCCAAGACAGAATCATTAAAGATTCCCGAGGGTTCATCAGCTGGCACTGCAAAGCTCAGAGTTTCAGAAGCGAAATGTTATCATGGCCATTTCCTTAAGCAGATTGCTGCCTTTAAAGATTATTTTTGCATACTTGCTTGAACAGTAATTTAATTTACAACCTAATGGCTTTGTGTCCAGAGCTATCAGATGGTAGACAGATTTTCACAGGCAACGATTTTCATAGGGGATTTAGAAAAAAAAATTAAATACGAATTGAGTGAGATATAGAATTAGGTTATAAGGAGGTGCAGGAGAGGGAAAAGGGCATAGGCTGGGGAGTCTTGTACATGGGTTCACATCCTGCCTCAGCCACTTTGCAGTGACATAAACCTTGGGCAAGCTATGTGACCTTTAGGAACCTCAGTTTCCTCATCTAATAAAACAGGGCTGATCTGCCAACTTTTCAGGCTGTTGGGGGTTCAGTAAGGTGATTTATGTGAAACACGTGACATGTGCCAGGTACCTAGTATGTGACTCCAGAGTAACTGAGAAAATCCACTTATCCTATGGAAAAAAAAAAAAAGAGCAAGAATGAAAGAAAGAGAGAAAGAAAGACAGACAAGGATCAAGTAGGCTTAGACATTTGTGGCAAGGCCTTTTAGTTTGCTGAAGAGGTCATTTTTGGCTTTCCATGGGTGGTGACCCTGCTGGAAGCTTCTTACTTTTGCTGCCATTCCCGATGATGGGGGGCTCTGCCCTGTAGTCATTGCTCCTGGAAGCCCCTTGCATATACCCAGTCAACCTTCTCTCTCCCTTCAGACTAGGGAAGAGCAGTGAGTGTCCTGCATCCCAGGAATCATGTAGTGAGAGCCCAATAGTGGGAAAATATCGATATTGAATAATCCCCAGTGACAGAGAAGTTTAAGATGGAAACCTAATAAAGCTTAGGGAGCAACTGCAAATTTCCTCTCCCACTGGTGTCTTCAAGGGGCACTGATAGTGGAATGGAGCAAAGCTGAGGGTGTGGAAATGATGGCTTTGGCTTTCCCCCCATCTTTTAACCCACCTCCTCTTTCAAGCTGCTCTGGCTTCTTGGACCTGGGACCACACCTTCAGATCCAGCTGCCAGCCTCCCCAGTTCTCTCCTCTCCACTCAGAGCCAATCAAAACTCCCATTGGATCAGTCATTAATTACAAGGGTGACATCTGATTAAATTATTCACACTAAGGAATAATGGTTAATAGTGAATGTGATCTGTTAATCCTGAGTGCTACTGGTTCTTTAAAAGGAAAATATCCCTAGGTACTTTTGGCCTGAGCATTCCTTCAGATTAGGCTGAAGTGTCACCTCCTCTGTCTGGACCATGGCCATCTTTAGTTAAATCTCAGAAAATGTTCCAGAATACAGGTTTATGAACCATGAATGAATGGTTAATGAAATCATGCATTCAATTGGTCATTTATTCATCCAAGTGCTTCTCTGCATTTTAGGTGTCATATGGAGGTGCTAAAATGGATTTGTATGAGCCCAGTTTACCTGAAATTTTAGCCTTGGTTTTCCTGATGCACATCTTGGAAAGGAGGTGGGTCGTCTACAGTCTAAGCGGCATAGTTGCCATTTCTTTTCTTAAATATTTATTTATTTATTTGGTTGCACTGGGTCTTAGTTGTGGAAGGTGGGCTCCTTAGTTATGTCATGCGAACTCTTAGTTGCGGCATGCACGTGGGATCTAGTTCCCTGACGAGGGCTCAGACCCAGACCCCACGCATTGGGAGTGTGGAGGCTTATCCACTGTGCCACCAGGGAAGTCCCGCTAGTTGCCATTTCTGGGAATTGCCTCTTATGAACCCTATCCATTAATAATTCTATTAGCATATCCTTTTGCTATTAATCTTCCTCCTTTCCAACTCTTGTGACATAAGCATGCATGATAATTTTTAAGACAGCGATGGAACTTTATCCAGGATCTTGACAACTTCCCTGTTCCCATCCTGCACATATATGGTACAACTATCCCGCAAACGTAAACAGTATCATCTCCAGCTCTATTCCTTAAATCCGACATCGCTGCTTCATGGTGACATCTGGTCACAATCTTCACAGTTCCAAGAAAACAAAACTTATTTCATATTAAAAATACATAGGGACTTCCCTGGTGGTGCAGTGGTTAAGAATCTGCCTGCCCATGCAGTGGACACAGGTTTGAGCCCTCGTCCGGGAAGATCCCACACGCCGTGGGGCAATTAAGCCCATGTGCCACAACTACTTAGCCTGCACTCTAGAGCCCGCGAGCCACAACGACTGAGCCTGTGTGCCACAACTACTGAAGTCTGTGCACCTGGAGCCCGTGCTCCGCAACAAGAGAAGCCACCGCAATGAGAAGCCCGCACACCGTGATGAGTAGGCCCCGCTCACCGCAACTAGAGAAAGCCTGAGCGCAGCAATGAAGACACAACGCAGCCAAAATTAAATAAATACATAAATTAATTAAAAAAATACATAAGCAGCATGGTTTTATAACCACTAAGATTTTTGTATCAATGCAGGAAATTGGTGTCCCATTTCAATAGCATTTATATAAGATACTTTAGCCTGACATGATCAGAATTAAGGGAGGTGACAATTCTGTTGAACTATGTGTCATATGGATTCCGTCTCCCCCTGCGTAACTGCACTGGCCCTGAGGACAATAGGATTTGTGCCAAGAGTCTCATGGTAGGAGAGCTATGCCTGAGGAGTCTCCAGTGTAATCCAATCCTAAGATGCATGTAATGAGTCACCATTGTTGAAAGTTAATTTTCTGCCAACAGATTGCAATCTACACTAAAGAGATTAAACTTATGTACACAGAAACAGGGCTACCTCAGCATTGTTGTTGATAATTATTTATGGGCAAAGCAGTGGAAGCAGTGAAATGTAATGGAAAGAACATGGACTTTGAGGTCAGAGGTGGCTCCTTTGAGTCTTACTATATGATATTGGCCCCATGTAACTTCTCTGGGTCTCGGTGATCTCATCTGGAAAATGCGTTAGTGGTGAGGATTAAATAAAATAACGCCCCCTGTAGGGAGTAGGTACTCAAAGTTCATGCACATCCACTATTACCTGCACAAGTTTGGGGCTGTGATTCCTGTGGTGACTTGTGGAAACAGATGTGGTAGGTGGTTTTCAGGGTGTAATGGAACTAGGGAGGGAACCTGAGGTTCACAGGTATGAAGAGCATTAGATTCGTGGGCTGAGACTTACTGGTTCTGAGTTCTGTCTCTGCCCTGCCACACTTCATACCTTCTTCTGTTAAAGCATGGACATGTCTATTGTGATTGCCAGTGTCTTTGACTCCCCACTAGACTTGAAGCTCCTTCAGTGCCTCGTGTTTTCATCTCTGTAGTCCCAGTGCCTGGCACTGTCGGGAGAATGAATGAAATGACTTAGGTATTCGTATTTAGGCAGATTGGCCACCTGTGGTTACTCTGCTACAGAGAATGTTCTAGAACTGTAGAAGCTGAATCTGACTTTTTGAGAGAAGATTAGAGAACTTGTTTTCCATCCCTCTTTCCCTCTCCTTTCCAAGCCTAATGAAGAATGAAGACGAAAAACAATGGGATTTGTTTAGGTGCTGAGTTTTGCTTTTATCACTTCATTTTATTTATTGCTCATGTGTTTTTATTTATTTCTTTTTGATTAGGGAGATGTCTGTTTTCCTTGAGAGAGGCTGTGGTGAGAATGTACCTTTAAATTTCTTTTTTATCTTTTGTTGTCCTGTGATCCTGTGTTTTTAGCCTCAGTGAGTGTGTCTTTTTAACTGGATAATGAGAATCTCTCCATTAAGGGATGCTGGGAGTAGTCACACCGAAGTGTCGTGAAGGATTTTCAAACATGAAATATGGTACAGTACCTGGTACTATGGTGCTAACATCCTCCCTCTCCCCTGACAAGAATGTGATACTACCTGTCAGATGTCAGGGAAGCCTTACAGAGCGTATGTCCCTTATTGTGCTGTGGAGCTTTCAGAAGTAATCCAGAACATTTCCCTCGGGTTACAGATCCTGAGTAGATTTTCTGAGTTCCAGAGTTAGTGTTATACAAACTGCAATTTGTGAATCCCAAATTTCATAAGAGTAGTAGCAGCAGCAGATGGAGAAAATACATTTCTAGTTCATTTAAAACCTGCTCCAAGAAATGAGTTCTCCCTGTACTCTTCACACTGTTATTTTTCTATATGTCTCTTCTATGCCTTCTAAATAAAATAATTATGAAGGAGACAGACTGGCTTATGTTTCCCCCTGCTGAGAGGCAGCAGCAGTTTATGTTCGTGATCTTACTGGGGATTCATAATAGGAGCCTCTCTTGCTGAGGAACTAGGAGCTTAATTTTGTTGTTTTGAAAGTCTGAGGCTTAAGTGATAGCAAGGTGCTAAGTATAATTTACCTTTACATCCGTGGAATTTTTTCTTACTTTAATTTTTTCTTACTTTTCTTACTTTTTCTTACATGTATAGCTGTGTTAAAAGCGATAGTCAGTTTGAGTCAAAGCCTTAAGGAATGACTTCAGTCTTGGTTCTCCAGGAATTTTTTTGTATCAAAAGCAAAGTTTCAGTCACTGTTTAAAAAAAAACACAACCTTTTATAATCATGACTGTGATTATAGGTAAGTTAAAAAATTAACTGACTGGAAATCAATCAAGAAATCTTTATTAGGGGGCTGTCATGTGCAAAACACCTGATTAAAGTGTAAAGGCTCTTCTCTGAAGGAGCTTAAAATCTGGGGAGATGAGATACACAGGTGGGGTGAGGCAGACTCTGTCTGCACTTCCGGCAACCAGGGCACAGGTTGAAGAAGGAGAGAAGAAGTCCAGGGCCCTGGCCTAGGTCTGGGTTTCAGAGCTGGACTTCACTGAGTGAAGGGAGTTGGGGCAGGATTGAGTTGGGTCCTGTCTGTGGGCAGAGGGGAGTACGATCCAAGAGGGATGATCAGTTAAGTCAGAGAGGAAAGCATTTAGGAAAATAGAGCTGGAAATATCCCTGCAGCAACAGTTTGCCCTGGAAGGAAGCCTTTTACCAGGAGACTTTAGCTCCGCCTGTATGCAGGGGGCAGGGCAAATCCACTCGGTTCAGATAGCGACTCTTGATCAGAAGCCCTTTTCCTGTTCTTGGCTAGACATTGGGCCCATCTTCTGATATGCTCAACAAAGGGTGACTGTTTGAAATGGGACCATCCAAGAAAGTCAGGAACCAGGCCAGGCCCTCACCCATGCAAACACACTAAACTTACGTCATTTGGTAAAGTTTTCTCTACTAAACTTATGATGTCATATGGTAAAGTTTTCTCTCTCTGTATTTTTCAACAATATTTTCCACTTTTTTTAGATCTTGGAAGGCTGTTCACTAAGTAGTCAAGATCTACCACCACCACGACCAGTTTGTGGATGTAGAAAACCGTGTAGGATGTGATACTGGATTGTATTTGTATTAGACAAACAGGTCATTCTGGCGAACGAGGTATTTGCTAATGTGGTTTCATTTTAAAATCCACAGTCAGGATCTGCCTCTGTTCCCTTACCTGATGGCTCAGAAAATAGTTATAGAAGATTCTTATGAGGCTGGCTTAGGGCATCCTTAATAATCCCCTTTCACTGATACAGATCACCCATAAGCAGAACATATCCTTCGTCCTGGAAAGCCTGCCTGTAGAAGCAAAATGCTTTTGGCATGGGGCAGATTCTCCCACCTAAGCAGCTCTACCTGGTGGAACACGTGCCATCCCTGGAAAATGAGGGCCCGGCGTCTGTTTCGTGTGACCTTGGTTAAGCCATGAGATTATTCTTCTGTCTCTCTTCAGTGCCTCCAGATAGCTATTGATTAATATTTACCGAATGTTCACAATGTACCAGCCGCCGCCGTGATGAAAGCTGATTATCTGTTGAACCTTGCTGCTGTTTTGTTCGGCTGACAGAGTTTGGGGCTATTTGAAACTTGCTGAGACAGTTGGGGAACGTCATTGCCAGGGGAAGTGTCAAGGGCAATTACCCTACTGGGGCTGGGGCAGGTCTAGGCTTTGTGGGTACAAGCCAAATGAGCTCAGAGGTGCAGGCAGCTCTGCTCCCTTCCTGAAGGAACCTGCTTTAGGAAAAGGATCTCTTTCTGAGCCAAGTAGCTGGTGGGGTTTTATGCTTCCCAGAGAGACATATACTTTATGTCTAACTCTTGGGGGAGGCACACAGTCTAGGAAAGAAAGAGGAGAATTTTTTTGTTTGTTTTTGTGGCCATGCCATGTGGCATGTAAGATCTTAGTTCCATGACCAGGGATTGAACCTGGGCCCGGCAGTGGAAGTGTGGAGTCTTAACCACTGGACCACGAGGGAAGTCCCAAGAGGAGATTTTTTTTTTTGTGGTACGCGGGCCTCTCACTCTTGTGGCCTCTCCTGTTGCGGAGCACAGGCTCCGAACGCGCAGGCTCAGCGGCCGTGTCTAACTGCTCCACGGCATGTGGGATCTTCCCGGACCGGGGCACGAACCCGTGTCTGCTGCGTCGGCAGGCAGACTCTCAACCACTGCACCACCAGGGAAGCCTGGAGATTTTTTTTAAGTAGAGCTTTTGGCCAAGAGCCAGAAGGTTGTCACAGGATTGCTGTGCCCCACTTCCCAAACGCTTTCTGTTTGATTTACTCTTCTTTGTGGTATCTGGGAAAGAGACAGAGAGACTAAGATAGAACAGCCTTTAGGATAACAGAAAAGTGTCAGAGACTTTGAGGTGCAACAAGTCCCCAGATTCTACGAGGTGATAATGCACAGCTGGCGGAGAGGGGTGAGGCACAGAAGGGCAGGGTATGAAGATTAGAAGGCAAGTGAAGAAGCTCATGGGCTTTCTTTGTAGTTAAGCACAAGAATATATGAACAAATACCTAAAAAGGAACACATTTTTCTTTTAATAAGTTTAATCTAAACAATATTTTAAGCTATATGAAATTTAGCAATTAAAATTATTTCTTATATAGAGAAAGATAATTTGTGGGATATGAAGGCAGGGAAAGATAAAAAAATTTTTTTCTTGCAAAACAGCTAGTTTAGAAGCCCTAGGTTTGGGAGATGGGGTTTGATTGTACTCCAAGTTGCAACATTGATGTCCTTAGTCAGAATTAGAAAAATACCAGGGAAAATAGGAGATTAAAATACCAGGAGACAATCTTTCTGGCAACACATTCTACCTAAAATCATGCATATTTAGAAATAGCCCTACTTACCATCTCAGAATTCAATTATAATTTCAAAATCGTAGCAGAAGAAATTACTATTCAGAGTTGAGCTTTGTGATGACATGTGTAAATGAAAAAGTAAAAAAGGCAGGAGAAAGAAAGGATGGAAGGGACAGAGATAGAGGAGTAGAAATAGTAAGAGAAAAATATTGAAATTATAAGGGGGATGTAACTACTGATACTGTAGAAATTAAAAAAATAAAGTAGTATGATGAACATGTTCATGCCAATAATATTGAATACTAAGATACTGGATAATTTCCTAAAAAACGATGAAATACCAAAATGACTCAAGGAGAAGTTGAGAGTCTGCATACAATAACAACCATTAAAGAGATTGAAATCAGTAAACAGAAGCCTAACTTTGCCCAAAAGACACAAAGCCCGAATGGTTTTATATGTGATGCTTAACAAATCTTCCAGGAACAAGTAATCTCTTTATTATACAAACCATTTTAAAGAACAGGAAAAGAGAAAGCTACCCAACTCATTTGGCTAACAAATAAAAGTGAATAGAAAGTACATGAAAATTATAGACTAATCTCACTAATGAGTATGAATGAAAAATTCTTAAATAAAATATTAGCAAATTAGTTCAGCAGTACATATGACTAAGGAGAATTTATTCAAGGAATGCCAGCATATAAAGACTTAAATGGGGCTTCCCTGGTGGTGGAGTGGTTAAGAATCCGCCTGCCAATGCAGGGGACACCGGTTCGAGCGCTGGTCTGGGAAGATCCCACATGCCGTGGAGCAACTAAGCCTGTGCACCACAACTACTGAGGCTGCGCTCTAGAGCCTGCACGCCACAACTGCTGAAGCCCACATGCCTAGAGCCCGTGCTCCGCGACAAGAGAAGCCACTGCAATGAGAAACCTGTGCACTGCAATGAACAGTAGCCCCCGCTCACCACAACTAGAGAAAGCCTGTGTGCAGCAACAAAGACCCAACGCAGCCAAAAATAGGTAAATAAAATAAATAAATTAAAGAAAAAAACAGACTTAAATGTAAGACATGACACCATAAAACGCCTAGAAGAGACCACAGGCAAAACATCCTCTAACATAAATCATACCAATATTTTCTTAGGTCAGTCTCCCAAGGTAATGGAAATAAAACCAAAAATAAACAAATGGGACCTAATCAAACTCACAACCTTTTGCACAGCAAAGGAAACCATAAACAAAATGAAAGGACAACCTACAGAATGGGAGAAAATATTTGCAAACAATGCAACCAACAAGGGTTTAATTTCCAAAATATACAAACAGCTAATACAACTCAACAACAAGAAAACAAATAACCCAGTCGAAAAATGGGCAGAAGACCTAAATAGACATCTCTCCAAAGAAGGCATACAGGTGGCCCATATGCACATGAAAAGATGCTCAACATTGCTAATTATTAGAGAAATGCAAATCAAAATTACAATGAGGTACCACCTCACACTGGTCAGAATGGCCGTCATTAAAAAGTCTAGAAATAACAAATGCTGGAGAGGGTGTGGAGAAAAGGGAACTGTCCTACACTCTCGGTGGGAATGGAAGTTGGTGCCACGACTATGGAGAACAGTATGGAGATTCCTCAGAAAACTAAAAATAGAGCTGCCATATGATCCAGCAACCCCACTCCTGGGCATATATCTGGACAAAACTATAATTCAAAAAATACATGAAACCCTATGTTCATAGCAGCACTGTTCACAATAGCCAAGACATGGAAACAACCTGAATGTCTATCGACAGTTGAATGGATAAAGAAGATGTGAGACATATATATCTATATACATATACACACAGTGGAATACTCAGCCATAAAAAGAAAACAAAATAATGCCATTTGCAGCAACATGGATGCAATTCGAGATTATCATAGTAAGTGAAGTAAGTCAAAAGGAGAAAGACAAATACCATGTGATATCACTTATATGTGGAATCTAAAATATGACACAAATGAACCTACTTACAAAACAGAAACAGACTCACAGACATAGCAGAGTTGTGGTTGCCGGGGGTGGGGTGGGGAAGGAATGGACTAGGAATTGGGGTTAGTAGATGCAAACTATTGCATATAGAATGGATAAGCAACAAGGTCCTACTGTATAGCACAGGGAAATATGTTCAGTATACTGGGATAAGTCATAATGGAAAGGAGTAGAAAAAAGAATGTATGTATATGTATGGCTGAGTCACTTTGCTGTGCAGCGGAAATTAACACAACATTGTAAATCAACTATACTTCAATTAGAAAAAAGGGACCATGGAACTGATGGGCCCAAAGCTTAAGAAACAAAGGAATGCAAGCATAGTTTAATATTTAAAATCTATTCATGAAATATTAATGAAATATAATAAACAGATTAAAGAGATTATGTCATAAAACATATGATCCTATCAGTAGACACTGAAAAAAATTTGATAGCATTCGACACTCATTTAGGATGCAGAATTCTTACCAAACTACAAATAAAAAGAAACTTCCTTAACCTTATAAAATATCTCTTTAAAACAACATTCCAAATTAATCTAGAGCAATGCAATGCCAATCAAAATCCCAATAGAGAGTCTTATGAAATACCATAAGCTGATCTTAAAATTCTCACAGAAGAGCCAAAGATTAAGAAGCGCTATGGGGGGCTTCCCTGGTGGCGCAGTGGTTAAGAATCCGCCTGCCAATGCAGGGACACGGGTTCGAGCCCTGGGCCGGGAAGATCCCACATGCCACAGAGCAACTGAGCCTGTGTGCCACGACTACTGAGCCTATGCTCTGGAGCCTGCGAGCCACAACTGCTGAAGCCTGCACGCCTAGAGCCTGTGCTCCGCCACAAGAGAAGCCACCACAGTGAGAAGCCTGCATGCAGTGACCAAGACAAATGTAAACAAAAATAAATAAGTAAAAAAAAAAAAAAAAAAGAGCTATGGGGGATGAAATATACAGCATAAGAGTAGTCTTATGAAATACCATAAGCTGATCTTAAAATTCTCACAGAAGAGCCAAAGATTAAGAAGCGCTATGGGGGGCTTCCCTGGTGGCGCAGTGGTTAAGAATCCGCCTGCCAATGCAGGGACACGGGTTCGAGCCCTGGGCCGGGAAGATCCCACATGCCACAGAGCAACTGAGCCTGTGTGCCACGACTACTGAGCCTATGCTCTGGAGCCTGCGAGCCACAACTGCTGAAGCCTGCACGCCTAGAGCCTGTGCTCCGCCACAAGAGAAGCCACCACAGTGAGAAGCCCGCATGCAGTGACGAAGACAAATGCAAACAAAAATAAATAAGTAAAAAAAAAAAAAAAGAAGAGCTATGGGGATGAAATATACAGCATAAGAGATATGGTCAACGACATTGTAATAACTTTGTATGGGGACAGATGGTTACTATACTTATAGTGGTGATCATTTTGTAATGTATGGAAATGTTGAATCACTATGTTGTACACCTGAAACTAACATAATATTGTATGTCAACTATTATTTCAATAAAAGAAAAAGAAGAGCTAAGGTAAGTCTGAAATACAAAGAATAGTTGGAGTTGCCAGTGTTATGAAGCCTTCCTTGGTAACTAAGGCATGTAACAGCAATGTGGGATAGATTGAAAAGGACCAATAAAACAGAATAGAGAGCCCAGAAACAGCCCCAAATATACATAAAAATAAATATATGATAGAGATGATATTGCAGATTGGTGTGGAAAAAATAAAGTCTTCAATAAAAGTGGAAAATTAGTAGATTCCTATTTCCTAATGTACACAAATTCTGGTAGGATCAGTGATTTAAATGTGGAGAGTAAGGACTTTGCTGGTGGCGCAGTGGTTAAGAATCCTCTTGCCAATGCAGGGGACATGGGTTCGAGCCCTGGTACGCGAAGATCCCACATGCCGCGGAGCAACTAAGCCCGTGCGCTACTACTATTGAGCCTGTGCTCTAGAGCCCACGAGCACAACTACTGAGCCTCCTCACCACAACTACTGAAGCCCATGTGCCTAGAGCCCCTACTCCACAAGATAAGCCACCACAATGAGAAGCCCACGTGCCACAACGAAGAGCAGCCCCTGCTCACCACAGCTAGAGAAAGCCCGTGCGCAGCAACGAAGACCTAACGCAGCCAAAGATAAATAAAAGTTAAAGAAATATGTGGAGGGTAAAACTTTAAAACTTTTAGAAAATAACAGAGGAAAATGTATTTATGATCTCAAGGTAGGAAAAAAAAATTTTTTTAAAACCAAATATGTGTGACCAACTTGATTAATTAATTATTTGGCTGTGTCGGGTCTTATTTGTGGCATGTGGGATCTTCGTTGTGGCACACACGTGCTTCTCTCTAGTTGTGGTGCACGGGCTCCAGAGTGTGCAGGCTCAGTAGTTGCAGCACGTGGTTTTAGTTGTCCCGTGGCATGTGGGATCTTAGCTCCCCAACCAGGGGTGGAACCTGTGTGCCTTGCATTGGAAGGCAAATTCTTAACCATTGGACCACCAGGGAAGTCCCAGGAAAAAATTTCTTAATTAAGACATAAGAAGCATAAGTCATAAAGGAAAATATTAGCAAACTGGACTACATTAAAATTCAAAACCTCTGACAACTCTTAGATTCTTAATCATGGGAGACAACTCTAGATTCTTATCAGCCCAGAGAAGTAGTAAGAGGAATCTACATGACAAACCTTACTAAAATAACCCTTATCTTCCATTAGTTTCCCCCCATACACTTACCTTTCCAGTTTCCTGTCCCTAAAAACCTAAACCCCTTTTCCTTTGTCTTGTCACTTCTCTACAAATATACTGTTCTTTGTTAAGACATGGCACAAACCCCAAGTTCTAACCACCCCTTTGAGTTACTCCTCGCTGAATTTTTCCATGTATGTGCACTGCACATGTTAATAAACTGTTTTTCACTTACTAAAATAATTCAAAACCTCTGTAAACAAAAGACCCCATATCAGGAAAAAAAAAAAAAAAAGCACTGGGAGAAGACATTTGTGAGGCACAGAACCTTCAAAAATTTGTTACTGGAATTAGAAAGCAGGCCTACAAGTCAATACAAAGAGGCCAACCTGATAGGAGAAAAAAAATAGTGTAAAATCAGTGAACAGACAATTCACAGAATGGGAAATTCCTATGGTCCCTAAACACATGAGAAGATGCTCGACCTCCCTAGTAAACAGAAAAACAAAAATTTACACAATGACAAGATGTCATTTCACCCTCAGATTGGCCCAAATTAAGAGCCTTGATGATGCCAAGTGGTAGAAAAGCGAAAGGAAAGGAAGCCCTCTTACATGGCTTCTAAAGAGCTAGACAATATTTTGGAGAAGGATTTAGTGAGAAAATAAAGGTAAAGAAGTGCTACTTTGTGACTCACAATTCCACTTCCAGGCATATAAAGAGACTTGTACACGTGTGTGTGAAGACAGCTATAGGAACATTCACTGCAGCATTGTTGGTAATAACAAAGAGTTGGGAACAATTTATATGTCCATCAAGAAAAGAAGAGATTGGGCTTCCCTGGTGGCGCAGTGATTGAGAGTCCGCCTGCGGATGCAGGGGACGCGGGTTCGTGCCCCGGTCCGGGAAGATCCCACATGCCGCAGAGCAGCTGGGCCCGTGAGCCATGGCCACTGAGCCTGCGCGTCCGGAGCCTGTGCTCCGCAACGGGAGAGGCCACAGCAGTGAGAGGCCCGCGCACCACAAAAAAAAAAAAAAAGAAAAGAAGAGATTAAAATCAATCATACCATAGCTTCCAGTGGAACGCTACATAGCACTTAAAAAGTAATCTGTATCCGATGGTTAAATCTAAACAATGTTATTTTAAATAATGTGAGAGAAAGATAATTTAGGCTGTGGGTAATCTCTGGGAACTGAGAGAAGAGAAAGTGGAAGGAAGACTGACAGCAAGAGGAACCTGCTAGTTAAACTGCCATTAGATGCTAGTTGGCGGCTGGCACCCCGTTTAATCGCTATGTCACAGTGGTTTAATTTTCTTCTCAGTGCATTCCTTCTTCTTTTTTTCTTTCATCTGATGTTCTGAGATAAAGAAACATTTTTAGTGCTTTGTAAACCAAATCAAGTGGACCCTCCCACCAGCCATGTTCTCAGCCATCTGCCTCTCACACACCAGCCCTGCGACTGGGAGCCCAGCTTCGCATCAGGCTGTAAAAAGGGGCTGGAAACGGAAATGCCTTCTGGGCGCAGGTGAGTCATAATCAGGAGTGAATCAGGAGTGAGGCCTGGGCAGCGGGAGACTCTGGTGGGGAGCGGAGAGGGTGGGATGCGGCTATATATTTAGCTGATTGCTGCCACAGGGAAACGAGGGTGTCTTCAGATTTTCCAATTCAAAGGAAGCCAGAAATATGGATTTTTTTGTTTTTTAAAAGATGGTCACCCAGCGTTGACCCACGTCCTCATGTTACCTTCTCCCTTTGCTGCAAGTCCCTCCTCAGCCCCTCACTCACTTTCATTCCATGGGTGGCCCCTGAAGGCATCTGAACTTTTATAACAGCTTAGTGCAAAAGGGGAAACCGAGGACTAGAGACGTAAAGGCAGTGCTGCACGGTTACATGGGAGAGATCGTCCCCGCCGTGGAGGAATCTGATGAGAGCGCTGTGGGGCACAGGTGTGCCTGAGTGTCTAAAGGACACCTGAGTGCTTTCCTATGTTTTTTTTTTCTTCCTGCTAAGGAGAGAAGACTGTAACATCAGAAGAAGAAATTTAGAATTGTTATGGAACTGCTCTCATTTGCAGCTATAAAAAGGAATGTATACTTCCCCAGCTTACTGAAATGATAACTCCGGGTTTTATTTTTGGAAAAAGTACTTTTCATCTTGTAAAAAATTAATGGCCTTTGAGTGACAGGGAAGTACCAAGTGGTTTTCACTGGCTCTTTTCTGGCGGAAGGAAGAAGTGAGGGCCAGGGCCTGCCCTTGCTTGGAGGGTGGACGGGCGTCACAGCAAACATTCCACTCCATGGTCTGGGTGTTTCTACTTAACAAACACAGGCTCTTTTCTCCAGAACCTCTCTGAGCCGGGGGCAGGGCACAGGTAGCCGGAGCTCCGCAAAGTATCGCGAGCGTTAACAACTAACTTCTGCGTAGTTGTGCTTTTCAGTCTACAGATGTTTCAGTGTCTTCATTACTTTTTATTCTAAGATTTGGAAGAAGCAGGCATTTCCTTCCACTTGAACCTAATATAAAACAATCACACATCTGATCGTGAACAGAAGACTCGGAGTGGGGCTTCTTGGATTTGACTGTGCGTAGGAATCATCCGGGGATCTTGTTAAAATGCAGATTTCGATTCTGTGTGTGTGTGTGGGTGTGTGGGTGAGTCTGAGATGCTGCAGAGCTATGGAGCTCCCAGGTGATGCCCATGGTGCTTGTTCATGGGCTACACGAGGAGCAAGGGAGGGTCAGGGCTAAGCGGGGGTGGATAGGCGGGGGAGGATGCAGCTTCCCTGTTTTCACTCGGAAGATGCGCTTGTCCTCTCCTTGCCCAGGATGGTTATCTGTCATCCGAGCCTTGTTGGGGGAGGTCCCTGGCTGGGCTGTGGCTGATGACACAGCAAGGGCCCAAGGAGGACAGCCGTGTTCCTTTGTGGAAAAAACAGCAGTGCCATCCGTCACTGTTCTCAGAGGGCAGCTCTGGAGGAGGTGAGCTTCAGACCAGAGGGTCTCTGTAGAAAGAAGCTCCGTGGACTCACGAAAGCTGCAAATTATCAGTGGTGTGTTTGCTTGGGGCTTGTGGCAGGTTACGTAAGTGAAAGAGAGGAGGAAAATTCTGCTTATCCGTTCCAAGACATTTCCTCGTTGCAGACTGGATGGACTGAAATGAAGCCCACGTGTGCCAGGCCTTTTGGCCCGAGTCCCCGGCGCACAGATGGTGTCACGGTCGGGCCTGCCCCCTCCTGTTTCTGACACGGAGGTGATGAGGGCCTCTGGGCCCCGAAGGACTGCGACAGATGTTGTTTGTTTCCAGGAGTCGAATAAGAGCCTCGTCCCCAATGTAAACATTTCATCTGCTCAGCTGGTCCTGTCGTGGCTCTGCCTCTGAACAACTTTCTTCCTCTAGGTCTCTGCATCCACGCATTCCACGTTGGAGATGACGACCTTTGGATGGGCGGGGGCTGGGTTGCCCTCCCAAAGCTGGCCCTGCCTGCTATTCACGCGCAGTGGGTGGGGAGAAGCGTTAGACACAGACCTGGGTGGAAACTGGACTCTGACAGTCCATCTGGCTGTCCCAGGGGGCAAGTTCTGCTCAGGACCACCTCACACAGGCTGCGCCTTTGGCACGTCTGTGTGCATCAGTGGCTGGAACAGAATGGAGCCTTCAGCTTCACGTTAAGATATCTTCAACAACTGTGGAATGTCTCCAACTAATCCTGATCACTCTGGGCAAAGCCACATTGCCTAAGATTCTTCCTAAATAATTTTTGGCAAT
>NW_020175387.1:421202-428442 GCF_003031525.2 Neophocaena asiaeorientalis asiaeorientalis | reverse complement strand
GTCCCCTGCATCAGCGGGCGGACTCCCAACCACTGCGCCACCAGGGAAGCCCAATTTTTTTTTTTTTTTTAAATGAGAATCACACAAACTACACAAACCAAGGGGAAAAAAGTTAAAGACAATCTCCAACAGAGAAAAGAGCAAATGACCCTAATTTATTTTAAATTGAAGATATGAATGAGCATGAGTAGGACAGTCCCCACTGCCTATTGATGCTTCTTCTGGAAATAAGGAAAAGGCTACATCACTAGGTATAGTGCACGGAATACCAAATCTGTCAAAACTAGAAGCAACACGTTACCTGCTATCAGAAAACAGGAGTTTCTGGAAATGCTATTCTAGGGGAGAAGTTTGAATCTGTCGGAGAAGAGGCTCTGGCCTCAGTTGTGTGTTTGCTTGGAGGTTGTGGTGGATTAGGTGAGCGAAGGAGGGGATGTGAGGGAACTCAGCTAAGATGTACCACCTAGGTGGGTACCTCGGACTGCATCCCTAGCACTATCGCCAGAGTGACTTACAGAGGAAGATATGGATTTCCCTCTGTGCTAAATGGAAAGGCTCTTGTGGGGAGGCATCCCCACTATGTAGTGTAGGATCATGGACCTGCATCACTATCCCCCTCTCTGTGGCTGTCACACAAACACTGAGCCCCCGATTATGCCTTCTTCTCTTTGCCATGCACTCATCACTGATGATCACAGGCTCCTGTTCGATTGTTGGTGGGCTTGACCCTGCCAGAGGCCCTTGGGGAGAGCCAGCAACACTCGCTGAGAAGCTACTCTACACCAGGCTCTTTCGTGTATCTCACCTAATCCCAGGGGTAGAGCTGGGGGCAATTGTATTTAGTATTCCAATTACGAGAAAACAAAATTGAGCAATTGGTTTTTGTTTTTTAAATCAAAAGCTGCATGGCCTATGTCAGAGCCAGGTTTCAAAGTCACAATGACTCTAAAACTAGTGCCTTTTTATTGGCTCAGAGCGGGGGTGAGGGGGGGGATGGTCCCTTGCATTCGTGTCTGGCGGTCACGAATAAATGAAGCTGCCTGGTGTCCTGTTCCCCGGTCTGTCGGGGAAGAGGAAACTTCTACACGGAAGTGCTGGCCATTCTGATCCCTTTCAAGTGTGGATTTGAACGAATGAGAGTTTTGAAGATAAAAGTCATCCCTGAGACCCCTCTTGGGGCCTGGTGGGACGTGGACGTGGCTGGGGGGGTGTCTAGGAAGAAGGCAGAACTTGACCTTGTGTTGGGCCAAGTGTGGGGTTGCCAATTCAGGGCACACAGCTGAGCCTATGTGATTCACCTAGCAAAAGAACACTTACTGAGCTCCTGCTATGGGCCTGGGGAGGTGCTGGGGATTCAAAAATAATGTGCAGACGCAGTCTATATGTGGAGGAGACATGACCCTTCAAAAAGATGCTAGACAGAGCTGGCCCACACAGAGAAATGTAAAAGTTGTGGTCAGCAGGTAAGCTAACCCCCTTGCATATTTCAGAAGATTCTGTGCCAGGACTTTCTTTCCACCTTAATAGTTGAATTGCTTTATGCTAATGAGATAAGGTTTGGCCCAGGATGAAGACCCCATTTCTACTTTATGCAATTTGTTTTCATGCAAAGGTAAACGTTTCTGTTTTGAAAAGCTGTTCTCTGTTCCAGGTAGAATATCTTGCTGTCATGAACTATTATGTACCACTCAAGATAGTTTACAAGTGACCGTCCATCGTTTTCAGGACAGACAGGAGTCACAGAAACCTCCCACAAATTATAAATGAAATCGGAAGACTTCCTTTCATTTTTTCCCCCCCCCAGATGAAAGCTGACTAACATCCAAACACCTACCTAGGGGCAATCCCAGCAACCACACCACATTAGAACTGACGGAGGAAAGGATAAAACTGTAAAAGATGCACATCAAAGAAAGCCAGTGACAGAGATCTACCTTTTAAAGGCTGACGGGGAGGTAAAGTTTGGAATGGGGATTTTCTGACAGAGCTATTGGCTGGAGAAAGATGGTCAGTGCCCTTTCTGCTGAGAACTTCAGTCAATTATCATCACAGCTGCACCACTGAGATGTCAATTTATTCTCAGATGCCGCCAAAAAGGAGCAATTTTCACAAAATGCACCACACACTAATTCTCTAAAGACACTCTCTTGTAACAGGCAAGTGGTCACAGCTTCAAAGATTCAACAGGCTGTGTGATGCTGACAAGCTGGCGGGAGAGCTCTTTACACTTGAGCAACACTGAAGGGCCATTCTCCAAAGCTGGGAAAAGAGCATGCAGGACTGGTCCCATCCCTGAGAAACTCCTAGATTTGGTCATGATTCTTCTCCAAGGTACAATGGGCTTGTATGGTGATTCATCCATCCAAGAGTCATGAGTGGAATTCTGAAGTCTGATTTGATTAAGATACCATATGAATTTATTCTATTGTATCTCCCATAATAAAAAAGTATATTTTCTCAAGCATCTGTTGGTTGTATGGTTAGCAACACAAATTCAAAAGAAAATTACAGTGGGAAACATTAATTTATTCAGTCAAGCAATACGTATTGAAAGTCCTTAATTTGAGAGTCTTACACAAATAGCAGAGGAAGAACTTGGGGGAAAGAATGGAATTGAGAATATTTCAGTACGAAGAGAGATTAAGATTGGCTATAAGAGCAAGGCCTATTGGGTAAATTCAATTCAATTCAATATTCAAGCATTTGCTGAGTGCCTATTTTGTATCAACCCTGGGATGGGAAATGTGGAAGATACAAAAACACAAGTAATGTGTACCTTCCAGAAGCCTGCAATCTTACATGTTGGTGAAAGTTATAGTTAAGGGTTATTAGTTACAATCTCCTTCTCATATAAAGTATGCGTTATTTTTGTCTTGAGCTGCCTTTGCAATGCTTTTCACCATTAAGTACAGCAGTGGAGATTTTAGTGTTTCGAATGTTGAAATCTTTGTGAGGCATTCATTTAATAACCATCTACTGAATAGTTTTTGTGTGCCAGACACTGGGCACTTCCCTCTACATAATTTTCTACTTCTTTGGTAATAACCTTAATTCCTGTATGTAATGCTTTTAACTCTAATAAACATGCTTCTACATCCATTATCTTATTTGTTCTTTCAGCAATCCTGTGAGCTTGGCAGGGTGGATATTATTACAGATGATGAAACTAAGACTCAGAAAGGTTAAGTGCCTGGCTTAAGGTCACACAGCTAATGTGTTAAAAAAAAAAAAACTAGAAGCTACCCATTTTGATTCTATTTAAGTGCTTTCCTATATATCACACACTTGCTGTCACTATTAATAGCTATCACTTACTTAGCGGTTTAAAACAGGCAGTAGGCAAAGTATGTTGTATATGTCTCCTTTAAATCCTCATAATTACAATTTATGAGGAAGCCAAGACTCAGAAAAATTAATTTGCACAAGGTCATGCAGCTTACAGGAAGAAGAAGTGATACTTGAGCCATTACCCTACACTTTCCCATTCCGTCCCATCTTGTTTCCTTCAGAGAGAATATAGTATGAGGAAGGTTCAAGTTCTCCCTGACTTGGCAACCTTGTCCTTTAGACACAGTGCCCAGTGTGCCTAGGAGTATGATACTTTTAGGGACCTACTAAATGTTCTCTTTCTTTCTTTTTTTTTTTTTTGGCCATGCCACCCAGCTTGTAAAATCTTAGCTCCCCAACCAGGGATTGAACCTGGGCCCACAGCAGTGAAAGCGCTGAGTCTAACCACTGGACCGCCAGGGAATTCCCAATGTTTCCATTTTAAGTTCACTTAAAATCAGAAGGAGACATGAATATCACAACTAATATATAAAAATGATTGAGCCTGGATTATATATATTTTTAAATTCAATTTTACTTATTTATTTTGGTCGTGCCATGCAGCGTGTGGGATCTTAGTTCCGGGACCAGGGATCGAACCCACGCCCCCTGCAGTGTAAGTGCGGAGTCTTAACCGCTGCACCACTAGGGAAGTCGCAAGCTTGGATTATATTCTAATGCAGTCATAACATATAATTAAAAAAATGTTTTTAATGGAGCAAGGGGCCCTCAAAATGCAGCCCTATGACCATGTCCCCTTCCTGATGTAGATTAACCCTCCAAGAGAGTCTGTGAGTTTTCCTGCTGTCTGATTTTCTCCCTCCAAGCCCCCTTGGCGGCTGGGAGGCACAGACCCACTGCTCCCTGCCTCTTAAGGCCGTTTAAACCTGCTGCTGTCATCATGCACGGGGCGGGGTGGGGGGCAACTGAACCACACCCCAGTTCTCACCTCCAGCTGCTTCCTGAGTGGGATGCTTTTCCTCCCAATGGCAGTGATGCTGGCTTGGGCTGGAGGGTCACTTTCTTGGGTGTGCAATTTCTTCTACCCTGTACTACATCCCTCCCAACCCCCCAATTCTTGGCACCTGCTTAGTTCTGACTTTGATAAATGAGGACTTTGGAGGAAGAAAGGCACACTATCCCACTGAAGAGTGGTTTGGTTGGTGATGGGTGGTGTGATATTGGGATATAGGGAAGAACCCCACTTCAATCTTCCAGGGCGTGGATGCAGCCTTCCAGGGACACGGATGTGCACCTTTGGTACAAACATGATCTTCTCCTGATACTCCACCAGCTCTACTTTGAGGGCTTTTACTTTTCTCACCAGATCAATTCAACGATGCATTTTACATCTTCCCGTCTGGGCGGTAACTCAGACAACTAAGGTAGTATTTTTTTTAATGTTCCCTTAAAATAGACAGTTAAGCTTCAAAGGGTCTCTTTTAATAACAACGTCCTTATTAGAACTGGAAAACATGAATGTGCAATAATTAAACTGAAAACACTAGAATAAATCCCAAACCAAGTAGACTGTAGATTATTATTTCATTGATCAATGATGTGGATATCTGCCATGTTCATATTATCCATTTCAAAGAACTGGACAGACTTTTTCCTGTGAATCCTTTTGCCATCCTCGTGAGACAAAAGATGCAAAGAAGATAACAGCCAAGTAATGTTGGAATATACCCAGAGCTAATAATGCCCATTGCTCCTCTGCTGCAGTCTAGAAAACAACAGTAGTGATGTCCTCTTCATTTGACACAAAAGAGAAAGAGGCATTTAAATGGGAATTTTGTCACTGGATGGATGGTTCAGGGCACACCGTGTCTATCGCAGGCTCATAGCTCACTTTAAATGTGAGTGGATTTCTTGGGTTTGCCTTTTTGAAACCCTAACAAGCAGGAGCAAAAAATGTATCCCAGCTCAGTAGTTATGTTCATGAGAACTGTGGCCTATTATACCGTGGGCTGCTTTTTATAAAGCTCTCTTTTTAGATCACAGACTCATTTGACTAATTTAAGTTGAAACAAGAGCCATTATTTATTACCAAGAAGAAAATCCGTGGCCAGAAGCTTAAAGAATTGCTCACAAAGTACTTAGTGCCCAGAACAAAGGTAAGAATGGTTTCCTATAAACTGAGTAAATGTTCACATCTAGAGTCACCTGACATCTCAGATTAAGCCATATGCTCCACAATATGGTATCCAGTGATAGATTCATCAGGTATTACTTGTGTAGATAGAATGATTTCTAAAATAGAGGAAAATGAAGAGGCTTATAAATGCATGAACAATTGATTAACAGATCCCCAAGTCACGGACTAATTCATTCATTCATTCCTTCGTTCATTATTAGTTTGTAAGCTCTTACTCTGTACCAGGCAGGGTGCCGGACATAGTTTGGGATATAGAAATTCCTTGGAATTCAGAGCAGAAAGACAGAGTGTTTATCCTCCAGGAGCACATCTTTTGTGAGAGTGTGCAATGCAGGTATATGGAGGAGGTGATGAGAGCGCAGAGAAAGGAACCAAGCATTCAGAGGGGGTCGAGAAGATGACCCTTGACCTGAGTCAGTTTCAAAGCCTGCAATTGATTTCATTGGGATTCCCACCCTTATAAAAAATAATACTTTCCTACCTTCTTTAAATCATTAAAAAATAGATGAGAATTTTGCTTTTCTTTTACAAAATAATTCATAGAGTGGAGGGTGTCATAGAGGCGGTTATGCTTGCTTGTAGGAAACACACCTACTTCTCTGAATGTCCCTGCAAGTGGATCCTGAGAGGTCCAAGAGTGTTGTCTGGACAAAGGTATATTCCAAAGAGGCTTGTTCTGTGTGAAATGTGCTCTAACAGGGCGACTGTAATGATAAGAACATTATGAGTCTTCCTTTTAAGCTTTTTAACTCTCCAAGTCAAGTACCTCTGGCCTGGAAAATGTGATCTGTGTATGGCTGTACTGCACTTGATATGCAATGGTGTTCAGTAGAAATTTAAACTGGGTAATTGAAATTGAAGTAGAAGTAAATCTGTGCAAACATACTTAAAGGTAAGTTTCCCATCCTTGAAGCCTGGCTTCACTGAGTTTTCTTACAGGAGACTCTACTGAACGTGGAGCCCTTCAATGCTTGGATCAGATGATGGTTGTTTTCCAGTAGAACGCTCTTGGTTGTACCTGGACCTGAGAATGATGGCTTGTCAAGCCATGCATGGGAAGAGCAATAGGAACGTATTCCAGGAGCAACACGGTACAAGTTTCACAATGAGAATTTTGTTTTTTTTTTTAAAGTCATAATGCTTATACTGACCACTCTTGGCAGTCCTCATTTTCACCATCGGAATGTAAATGTCAATTCTGCAAATTTGGTTTCGGTTGAAATTGACAATTAATTGAATCAATATTTATTGAGTGACCACAATGGGACAGGTTTTGTTCCAGGAGCTGAAGATCTGGTGGTGAATAAAACATCACGGCCCCTGCCTTCATGGACACGGTAGTATAGGCTGAGAGGAAGACGGTAACACACAACCTTACAAACAAACATTACAAGTTGAGCACCGTAAAGAAACGGGACAAAGTGAAGTTAGCGAAGACAGGAGGGTGGTCACAGACGGTTGTGCTGAGGAGGTGACACTTCAGAGGAGACCAGAGGATAAATCAGAGGCAGCGAGCTGAAGAGCAGGAAGACGAGGATTCCACACAAATGCGTAAAAGAGTTTAGTGTGTTGTTAACTCTGAGCGTCAACAGCTTTTAAAAAGGAAAACCGTTTATAATTTGGGGAGTTGCTTATAAATAATGTAAATAGGGATTTCCCTGGCCATCCAATGGTTAAGAATCCGTGCTTCCACTGCAGGAGGCACGGGTTTGATCCCTGGTCAGGGAACTAAGATGCCGCATGCCATGCACTGCA
>NW_020175387.1:385622-421052 GCF_003031525.2 Neophocaena asiaeorientalis asiaeorientalis | reverse complement strand
ACTTAAAGAGGAGAAAAGACTAACATTTTTTTTTTTTCTTTGCGGTACGTGGGCCCCTCACCGCTGCGGCCTCTCCCGCCGCGGAGGACAGGCTCCGGATGCGCAGGCCCAGCGGCCACGGCCCACGGGCCCAGCCGCTCCGCGGCACACGAGATCCTCCCGGACCGGGGCACGAACCCGCGTCCCCTGCATTGGCAGGCGGACCCTCAACCACTGTGCCACCAGGGAAGCCCAAGACTAACATTTATTAAGCAATTATTACATGCCAAGGACTATTCTAAGGGATTTAATAATGATAATTATAATAATCGTCATGATCATTATTACTAATTAGAACATTTATTATTATTATAGTAAATAATTATGCTGAATTAATTTAGTGAGTGCTAAACACCATGCTATAGGCACTCAACATATATTTTCTTACAAAATCTATGCAATAAAATATGCCCTTGAAGTTGAAGGGAGAACGCCAGTCTTTCTGAAGGGTTGAGAAGAATCAGGCAGAGTAGAAAGGAAGCTGAAGCCCTGGCCTGGGAACTGGATGCCTTGGAGCAGAGTATTCCTATAGTGAGAAGAGGCTTATCTGATGCATGGCTAAGGGGATAGAGTCACTAGCCTATGGGGGCCAAGCAGTGGGTAACTGTCGGCTGCAGAGATGGGGAATGAGGGCAGGAATGGTGAGGGGCCCTCACAGATTCCTGAGTGGAGGGGACACAAGCTGAGATAGTTGTACGGCTCTAACTCTGCCAATAGCAAGATGAAGTGAGTGAGCCTCAGAGGTCAGCCAGGGGCTGGCTGTAATAATTCTGGGAAGAGACTCTGAAGGCCTTTGCCAGGAGAGTGGCCACGGGTGGAGAAGAGAAGGCAAGGGTGGGCCATGTGGGAGGAAAACTCGGCCAGGTCTGAGGTTTGGGGAGCTGATGAGTTTATTATTAGAGATTTTGATTTGAAAATGTGTCAGAATGTGTCGGCAGGGCACACACACATTTCATAAGTATTTAACGCTGGTTCTGATTCCTTCTCACACCCATTTCATTAAACCAAACAGAATCCCTTCTGAGAGACTTAATTAAGCAGGGCTGCTCTAAGAGAGCCTGACCAGCAGCAATTCCTATTCCTTTACAAAGGCTCTTAAAGAAACATCAGATGGGTAATCAAGCTGGGCAATGAGAGAAGAGGAAGTGCTGGGAATGGCTCCACACCACATACTATATATACAATACTATTACAGTCATCTTCTGTCTTTCGGTTAATTTCCATATCTGTATTGGTAATTACATGTCAGGACACATCTGCATTCACTGAAAGCAACAGAAACCTTCCCTATCTCTATCTTGGATCATTAGCTCAATGCTTACGTTCCTCTGACACTGTAGGTAATAGACACTCAGGTTGATCCTAATGGAAGCTCCATAAATTATTTATACCTCCTCGACAGCAGGCAGAAGGTGGCTACTAAAGGAACTCACACAGGGTTTTGCTTTTGTTTTTGTTTCTGTTTTTTTTTTTTTTTTTAATGAACCAGGAGAGAGAAAGAGAAGATATATTTTCAAAATAAATAGCCCACTTTCAAGATATAAAAGATGGACTTCGCAACAAAATACCAGTTTCGTTATTTTCATACATCTACTTAGCACATGTTTTTCTTGATAAGCAGCGTGAGAGGGCAGACACTGGTCCTCCGGGTGGACAGTGGGCAGACACTGTACTCTTCCACCTGATGAAGAGAACCAATCTGTTGAGTGACTTCTGTATTATTTAGGTTCTGATTCCCATAATCTTACCCATCACCTGCGTTTCTGCACAGGAGCTACAGTTGATTTGAACGAGGATCAGGGATCAGTTGAGGCAATTGGGAGGCAGGATGGAATTGGGTTTTAGAAAACAGTGATTTTTCCTTACTTTTCCACCTGGATTGAGTGTGCAGAAAATGGTTATGTGCTTTTTGCACACTCACCACAGTTGGTCAGACTTTCATAAGTTGAGAGGCTGCCATGTGGGCTCTGTCACCATCTCAGAGGCTAGGGGTCCATGTAGGGGACCTTTACCCCTCCAGTGAATGAAATGTCCTCTGCGTAAAATGCCAACTCTTAGAATACACATTTTTAAATTTTATTGAAGTATAGTTGATTTACGATGTGTTTAATTTCTGCTGTATTGCAAAGTGACTCAGTTATACATATATATATTCTTTTCCATATTCTTTTCCATTATGATTTATCACAGGATATTGAATATAGTTCCCTGTGCTCTACAGTAGGACCTTTTTGTTTATCCATCCCATATATAATAGTTTGCATCTGCTAATCCTAGAAGCTTAGAATCCCAGCTCTTAGAACATGGACCACTAATGATGACATGACGGTGAGTGCCCAGGTGGGATGACAGCTTAAAGGATGCTATGCTGATAGAGAAGCTGATACAAAGCCTGACTTTTTTTTTTGGATGCATTAACTGACTTGGGTTTTTGCATAATAATCTGATATGAATTGTGAAATCCATTAAAATATACAACAACCCGATAAAAATTCCACTAATTCAGAATTTATGATCATTTTGACAGGAACAAGCTGGGTTGGCTTATTTTTGCTTGGTAAAACACTTTCTTAATATTGTAAAACTAATAGTGCAAACCAGACTGCAGAGGGAATGTTTAAAATACTTAAAGGACAAATTGTTTTCAGCACTGACAAGCCCTGCAGGAGTGCTGCTTACACAGAAACAAATGACATGCTGCTCATAAACCATTAGAATTTGTTAATTAAATCATATCTTCCCTACCAGGCAACACTGAATTGGCTTAATTTGAGTTACTGTATGTTTTTTTTTCTTTTTTGAGAGAATAATGCTGCAATTTAAAAAAAGGTACTTGGAAGAGTGCAAAAAACACTATCTTGTGACTCTGGGTGGGTGGCTTAATCTCTCTAAACCTTCGTTCTCTCTAAGGATAAGTGAGGCTTATATACTGACCTTTGTGGGTTATTAGGAAGATACCACAGTTATACGTAAAGCTACTAGAACGCCCATGAGCACATAATAAGAGATCGTTTGTGTGGGTTTCAGAGATAAAAATTTAACTCTACAGAATATAATACAGTCTCACAAACTGGAGAGAAAGTAAGCAGGGATGGTGATTTGCCATAAAAAAGAATGAAATTTTGCCATTTGCAAGAACATGGATGGACTTGGAGGGTATTATGCTTAATGGAATAGACAAAGACAAATACTGTATGATATCACCTAAATGTGGAATCTAAAAAATGAAACAAACCAGTGAACATAACAAAAAAGAAACAAACTCACAGATAGAACAAACCAGTGGTTACCTGTGGGGAGAGGGGAGGGGGCAGGGGTAAGATAGGGGTAGGTGATTAAGAGGTACAAACTACTATGTATAAAACAAATAAGCTACAAGGATATATTGTACAACATAGGGAATATAGCCAACTTTTATAATAACTATGAATGGACTATAACCTTTAAAAATTGTGAATCACTATTCTGTACACTTGAAACTTATATAATGTTGTAAATCAACTATACCCCACTAAAAAAGAATGGTGATTTGATTACTTATAATAATAATAAATATAACATCTTTCACTTACTGAGTACCAGCCATTATGGAATCCCCTTTTTTATAGATGAGAAAACTGTGGAAACTGCTGTCTTTTATAAGTTTAGTGTTAAATTTAGTGGCCTAGACTTAGAAAAGGAAAAGATTCTCAATAAAAGCAGCATCTTAAAAACCATAAAGTCTCTTTAATGTCAATATTTTAGAAAATTTCATGTTTTTAAACATTTAACAGCAATTAAAAATTTTAAAGGTCTTCGGTTTCTTGTAAATATATTAAGAAAGAAATTGTACAGTTAAAAGACACTTTTTTTTTTTTTTGAGGTTTGTGGGCCTCTCACTGTTGTGGCCTCTCCCGCTGCGGAGCACAGGCTCCGGACGTGCAGGCTCAGCGGCCATGGCTCACGGGCCCAGCCGCTCCGCGGCATGTGGGATCTTCCCGGACTGGGGCACGAACCCGCGTCCCCTGCATCGGCAGGCGGACTCTCAACCACTGCGCCACCAGGGAAGCCCTAAAAGCCACTTTTAACTAATGGCCACAGCTGGCAAAAATACTGGCAAGTTCATGACTTTTATTTCTTTTTAACATCTCTGTTTATACTTGAAAACTAATGATTTGTTTAACTAATTAAAGAAAAAATTCAATTCGGCTTGTCTTTAGACTTGAAGAAATTAAAAATGGTGGCCATTTCACAAAGTTTTAGGCTCCGGACGCGCAGGCTCAGCGGTCACGGCTCACGGGCCCAGCCGCTCCGCGGCACGTGGGATCCTCCCAGACCGGGGCGCGAACCCGTGTCCCCTGCATCGGCAGGCGGTCTCTCAACCACTGCGCCACCAGGGAGGCCCCACAAAGTTTTTTGAGTTTCAAATTTCTAGTGTTTCTCAATGAAATAAAATCCCAACCAAGCATTTTAACTTGGTAACAACTCGGATAAAGACAGTCTTTGGCCACAGTAGACATAAACTATCCCCATTTTACGAGCATTCACGGGACATTAGGACGTCACTTTAATTAACAGAAAGATTTAAGCAGAACATTTATTTTAATAAGACTATGTAATGAACTTTTGAGAATTAGTCTTTGATTTGCTTTGTTTTTCAGGTCAAGCAAATTGGGATTTTCCCTTTGTTAGGGAGCACCCAGTCCAGTCCTGACGTAGGAAGGGTCAGTGTCAAAACCAGACAGCACCCACCCACATTCTGCTATGCAAAGACAACCTTGGCTCTAAAAGCCAAGTCTCAATGCATTTGCTTGTGAGCTATCGGGCTCGCCTGGAGAGCTTTCATCTCTCAAGACCCATCTCTGGGGAGTGGTGCTGTCACTACCTCTGAAAGGCTGCAAGACGAGCTAGTATGCATTTCTTGGCTTTAAACTGCATGGCTCTGATCAAATTCTTATTTTTACCCAAATTGCATTATAACAATGACTTAATGGCTTTTAGGTCAGAAATATACAGAAAAATCACATTTTGTGAAATTGATCATTTTGATTTGTTTCCACTGGGGACATCAGCCAATGCATAGGAGCTCAACATTTATAAACGGTCTCTGCTCAGACAAGACAAGCACTTAAGCTGAAAAGGAAGAAAAGTCACTCTCCTCGTTATGGATCGTACTATTCTGAGAACAAATGAATGCACATAGAGAAAAAACCCTCCTGTGTCTTTCTAGTTTTTTGAGATGAGTTCAATGTGTGGATTCTTCTAAACTGGACAATTCACTTACTAACATACTTATTTGTGAGCAGCTGCAGTATGTATTTGTATGTATCTGTATGTATTTGTGAGGTACTTTCATGTTATTGAAAAATAAGATAGAGTGCTTGATTTGGAGTAGTTTATAATATACTATACACACACATACACAAAAGACAACAACTGGGGTGTAATTATAGGCAATATGGATAAGCTAATATCATAGAGTAATAACTATATGTTAGGATACATAAGAATTCTTATATTGGCCATTGGTTACCTTACCTGAGAATGATTAAGCAAATAAAACAAAACAAGCTTACGACCACCAACAAAAAAACAAACAGTAATTACAGTTTGAAAGATGATCAAGCAATTAATACATGCAACAACATGCACTGAGAACCTACAATAGGCAAGATATATGATGATACAAATAAAAAATTCTCGGGCTTCCCTGGTGGTGCAGTGGTTGAGAGTCTGCCTGCCAATGCAGGGAACGCGGGTTCGTGCCCCGGTCTGGGAAAATCCCACATGCTGTGGAGTGGCTGGGCCCGTGAGCCATGGCCGCTGAGCCTGCGCGTCCGGAGCCTGTGCTCCACAACGGGAGAGGCCACGGCAGTGAGAGGCCCGCGTACCGCAAAAAAAAAAAAAAAAATTCTCTCGAACTTTTACTGAATGCATAATCTTTTGGTTAGGTGGGAACCAGTTCCAAAGGACTCTCTAGAATGTTCTTAAAGACCACAAATTTTCAAGTATCTTCTAACACATTCAGTATTGTTTTCTATTGTATAAATGTGTTTTTAAATAGTGATAAAAATTTTATCCAAGTACTGGGTGGACTGAGCCCACAATGATATGGGGTGGGGAGAACATTATAATCACAGAAGACTTCTCGGAGAAGGAAGAAATTTTAAACCAAGTTTTAAAAGAAATAAGAGACACCTACTGCTGGATGAAAGCAGGGAAGGCACTTCTAGAAAGAAGGATGGCACGAACAAAGGCTTTGAGATAACAGCCGGAATTAAGTCGGGAACAAAACCAGTCTGGAGCCCTCCTGAGCTTTTCAGCACATTCCCTTCATAAAAGCTGGTAGCAGAGACAGTAAGCTGTTTCCCTGATTCGGTAAAGAAGGGATCTGCAAAGCAACCTCACCCCTCTTGTCCTTCCAGAAAGAGAGTATTGGCCTGGACACCGGAATGACAACAGAGCCTACAAGGAATTCTATTTGCAGATTTTGTCTGGACTCTGCTGGTACCATTCTAGCCGGTGTGCCTTTGGCCACATGGCTCCAGGGACAACTCTCTCTGGCAGCAGAATTATGCTTGTGCAAGAAAGCAGAGCTTGCATCTGCTCAGCGGACACAATACTGTCTCAGATGTTTGCACAAGCAGATTTTTGTTTTAGTCTTTAAATTTTGGCATTGTAGTAGGTTTTTGTTTAAAGTCAAACATGGACTCCAGCCTCTGTAAACCTCTTTCCATGTAATTAATTATTTCTCCCCTAATAAGACAAATCTAGAGCAGGTTATAGCTGGCTGGCCCTGCATGCCCAGTGAGCTTTGCCTCTGGGTTTGTTTGTTTGCGGGGGAATCTTAGTTCCCCAACCAGGGATTGAATCCGGGCCCTCAGCAGTGGAAGCGCAGAGTCCTAACAGCTGGACCGCCAGGGAATTCCCTAGGTTTGGTTTTGAAGGGGGCAACGTTTGTTTCTGGCCCTCGTTCTTCCTCCTGTCTCTTTCATACTTACCGGTTGATCTGGGCTGCCAGGGACTCTTCACTGCTGTATCCTCCATTTCCTGCCCCTCCTCTCCAACTTGTTCTGCATGGGCACCCCATATTCTAGACCTGGACACCAGCAATGGCATGACCCCCATCTCCATCAGCCTACTTGCGAAGCCTCCCCAAATAAACATAAAACTAGATTTAAAACAGTGTTCTTTCTATGCATAGCTTCAAGAAGTATTCTCGAGGGTCCCATCCTCCAACCAAATGTCCACTCTCAAAGCCATATAGAGAGAAGTTCTAGAGCCGCCAGTGTCCAATAAAGTACCATCGAAAAGGAGCCCCACTAGATTCCTGGAATAAGAAACTGAATCAGTTAATTCATGTCAACAGTCACACAGTAAATGCTCCCTAACCAGTTCTGGAGGCAGTATGGTTCAGTAGTTGATAAGGCAGGCTTTGGAACTAGTCTATCTGGGGTCAAACCCCACCTCTGCTACTAACCCGTGGTGTGATCTTGAACAAGTTAGTAGCCACCTGTGTACCAGTAGGCTGAATGTAGGATGAAGGAGTTAATAGGTGTAAAGCACTCACACATAGCAAATGCTCAGTAAGTGTTTGTTGTTACGTCAATAATAGCTTATTCTAAATTACAGACGGAGGAAATGAGGTAAATTTCTCACACTTTGGCAGAGAGATGTCTGTGGTATGTGGCCTTTTGGTACCCTGAAGGTTACTGCATGTGTGTGGCTACATCCTTCCCTGCCTCTGCTTAAGGGAACTATTTTTTTTTTTTTTTTTTTTTTTTTTTTGGGTCCGGGGGCTCTCCCCTTATCTTCCCGGACCGGGGCACGAACCCGCATCCCCTGCATCAGCAGGCGGACTCTCAACCACTGCGCCACCAGGGAAGCCCTAAGTGAATTAAAAAAAATTTTTTTTTAATTTATTTTTTATTGAAGTAGAGTTGATTTACAATGTTGTGTTAGTTTCAGGTGTACAGAAAAGGGATTCAGTTATATATATATTTTCATATTCTTTTCCATTATGGTTTATTACAAGATATTGAATATAGGTTCCTGTGCTATACAGTAAGACCTTGTTGTTTATTTTATATATAGTAGTTTGTATCTGCAAATCCCAAACTCCTAATTTATCCCTCTCCTCCCCCTTACCCCTTTGGTAACCATAAGTTTGTTTTCTACGTCTATGAGTCTATTTCTGTTTTGTAAATAAGTCCATTTGTGTCATACATTAGATTCCACATATAATATAGTATTTATCTTTAGCTTTCTGACTTCATTTAGGATGATAATCTCTAGTCGCATCCATGTTGCTGCAAATGGCATTATTTCATTCTTTTTTATGACCGAGTAGTATTCCATTTGTATATATATACCACATCTTCTTTATCCATTCATTTGTAGATGGACATTTAGGTTGCTTCCATGTCTTGGCTATTGTGAATAGTGCTGCAATGAACATAGGGGTGCATGTATGTATCTTTTCGAATGATAGTTTTTTCCAGATATATGCCCAGGAGTGGGATTGCTGTATCATATGGTAACTCTCTTTTTAGTTTTTTGAAGAGACTCCATACTGTTCTCCATAGTGGCTGTACCAATTTACATTCCCATCAACAGTGCAGGAGGAAGTGAACTTTATTTTTACTGTTTAAGCCAGTACACACACACACACACACACACACTGATTTCGTGACCCCACTTGAGTTGAGACCCGCAGTTTGAGAACCACTGGCTGAGGGGCAGCTCTATACAACTGAATGCATTCAGTCAAGTCAATTTCCTCAAATTTGAGTCATACAGGAAATGGCTTCTCTCTTCAGGACACTTGATTCTTAGTTCATTTCCACAAACCCAGGTCCTTAACATTTTTTTCCTAATATACATTTAAAATCATTCATAAGGGATCTTAGAGAAACAGTCTGGTATTATGGAAAATATACTGAATGAGGGTGAGGGGGACCTGACACGTGTGTTCTGGTTCTACCTCCTCCAGTATCATGTATGGATCTGAGTCAGTGCCTCAGTGTCTAAGTCTGTATTTTTCCATTTGTGAAATGAGAAGCTTAGGTCCTTTCCAGGTTTCCAACACTTAAACCTTGTAATTTCACCAACTACTGACATCAAATTTAATGGAGCTATATGTGTTCTTTTTTCCTTTTTGGTAATTTCCAAGCCCTAACTTCAAATACTTTCCCATTGATTATTTAAGCTATTTGGATTTGGGCAAAAGTGAATTAATTGTCTTGCTGGTGTGAACTTGACCATTTGCCAGATAATTAGGAAATCTTTCCTTCAAGAATCATATTGGTTTATCACGCTTTTTAGAAAGATACTCATCTGTTCTTGTGACTAAGGCTGGATTAAGCAGAGGGCAAGGAAATGGACTTTGTCTTTTAATTTCCTTAATACCTTCGGGGTAGGAACAATGTCTTCTTTTAAAACATATTTCCTCAGACACCAGTAAAGGGCCTGCTTGCTATGGGACACTGCTTCTCCAGGTACAGGGAACGACAGCTTTATAGAGGCAAATACAAACAAGAGTCAATCTTTTACTTGAAGGACTCTGGTCATTACCTGTCATTTAAGTGGTGTTACTTTTTTTTTTTTTTTTTTTTTTTTGCGGTACGCGGGCCTCTCACTGTTGTGGCCTCTCCCGTTGCGGAGCACAGGCTCCGGACGCGCAGGCTCAGAGGCCATGGCTCAAGGGCCCAGCCGCTCCGCGGCACGTGGGATCCTCCCGGACCGGGGCACGAACCCGCGTCCCCTGCATCGGCAGGCGGACTCCCAACCACTGCCCCACCAGGGAAGCCCTAAGTGGTGATACTTCTAAAACCCAGCAGAGAAATAGATTTAAAAAGAGCATCAATACAAATGGCTAATAAGCACATGAAAAGATGCTCAACCTCATTAGCCATCAGGGAAATGCCAATCAAAACCACAAGGTATCACTTCACATCCACCAAGATGGCTAGTATCAAAAAGACAGAAAAGTATCGGTGAGAACGTGGAGAAATTGGAATCTTCACATACTGCGACTGGAAATGTAAAATGGTGCAGGCTTATTGGAAAACAGCCTGACAGTTCCTCGAAAGGTTAAACATGGAGTTATCATATGACCCAGCAATTTCACTTCTAGGTACATATTTCAGAGGAATGAAAACATATGTACAGAAAAACTTGTACATAAATGCTCATTGCAGCATTATTCTCAATAACCAAAAGGTGGAAACAACCCAAATGTCCGTTGGTTGATGAATACATAAATACAATGTGGTAGATCCATACAATGGAATAGTATTTGGCAATTAAAAGAAATAAAATACTGATACATGCTACATTATGACTGGATCTTGAAATCATTATGCTATGTGAAAGAGGCCAGTCTCAAAAGACTATGTATTGTATCCATATGATTTGATTTCTATGAAATGCCCAGAATAGGCCAATCTATAGAGAGAGAAAGTAGATTAGTGGTTGCCTAGGGCTGGCAAGGGAGATGGAGAGATAGAAGGGTGATGGCTAAGGGATACAGAGTTTCTTTTACGGGTAATGAAAATGTTCTAAAATTGATTGTGACGATGAATGCACAGCTTTGACAATAACTAAAAACACTCAATTGTACGTTTTAAATGGGCAAATTGTATGGAATGTGAATTATGTCTCAATAAAGCTGTTATTTTAAAAAGGCATCAAAACATTGAAAACTTATAAGAAAACAGCACTGCATAGTATCCCACACTAGCATTTTCAACTTTGTTTGCTATCCCTTGATCAATCTCAGATTAGCTCCTTTTGATGCTTCCTCCTCTATAAAATGGCAATAACCATAGCAAACCACTCTACCCTCTTTCTTCTCTATGGAGACCTGGTAAGACCAAGACCAAATACTTTTGTGTCTTGGATTCACGCTGAGATTTTTCTCTTTCCTTAGGAGACCCATGCTTTAAAAATTGGAGGCATTATCGTGAAAACCAAAGGTTTTAGGGCCCATCTAAGAGGACATTTTGCAGGAACAATTGTTTAGCATTTGTGTAATCCTATATCTGTGATGGAGGAAAACAAGATTAAAAGTGCCATTCTTGAAGCCAAGAGTAATTTACATGAGATAAAGGGTGCAGAAAACAGAGAACATTATTCCCTTTGGAGAGGTACATTTATTCAGGGAAAGTTACCAGGGAGAAGAGCAGCTCATACCGGTGTAAGACAATATGCTCTCAGGAGGAGGAGAAGCCACAATGAAAGCTAGATTCCCAGGAGGTCCCATTCTGTAGGCACTTTGCAAGGCCACTGGTAATCACAGTAGGTTCCAGTGGGGGAGCTTTAGAGAAATACAGTGACAGCTATCTTGAAACCTCATATACTGCCCACCTTGTTTCCAAATCTTTTCTTGATAAGCTTCATTTTACTAAAGGGCTATGAGCTCAGTGTTAAGCTCTGGAGAAAAGCAAATTGATGCTGCCAGTTTAGCTCTACAAAGTGGGAATATTCCTGTTCACTGTCTGTGCCTTAACACTTTAAAAATGCAGTTATGGAAAATAATCTAACAACTTCATGAAAAAATGGCTAATTGCATATCAGAAAGTAAAGAGTTAGACTTTTTGATGATGGTCATTCTGACCGGTGTGAGGTGACACCTCAATGTAGTTTTTTGTGTGTGTGTGGTACGTGGGCCTCTCACTGCTGTGGCCGCTCCCGTTGCGGAGCGCAGGCTCCGGACGCGCAGGCTCAGCGGCCATGGCTCACAGGCCCAGCCGCTCCGCGGCGTGTGGGATCTTCCCGGACCGGGGCACGAACCCGTGTCCCCCGCATCGGCAGGCGGACTCTCAACCACTGCGCCACCAGGGAAGCCCTAGTGAGTCTTTTTAACATATTTTAAAACATGTTCTAATTTTTAAAAATGGGAACTATGTGATTTTGAAATGTAACAATCAACATGTGGATTGAGATGTCACCATTCTTTCTGCTAGTTCAAGAGCACTGTATGTATGTCATGACTACTTATGCATGTAGAAAGGTAATGAAACTAGTGAAAGTCTCAGTTTTAACACTAAGGCCGAACAGATAAGGTTTAACAACTTTTCCAATATAATTTTAAATGTCAGAGACTGAACCCCATTTGAACTCTAAAGGTTACTCTTTAAAGATCAGCTAAGATTCCCTTTTTTGATGGGCCTGGTGGAAAGACTGGGCACTGTGGCTTGACAGACCTGAGTTTATATCCCTTGCATACCGCTTATTAGCATATAACCTTGGGCAAGTTACAAAACAACTCTGAACTTCAGTTTCTTTATTGCAAAACACATTGCTGGAAGAATTAAATAAGTTACTATATGCACAGGGCCTGAAAATCCTGTTCCTCAATAAATGAGTCTCCCTTCCAAGGTTACTGCACTTTGATAATTGGGTCAAACCCTGTCTTGTTTTTTCACTGTGATTAATGAAATCCTCTAATTAAAAAACAAAAACTTCATTCTTCTTTACCCTTTCGTCTATTTACTGCCTGTCATCTTGCCCTGTGTTTTCCATTTCACATACCCACCTCCATCTCCAGGCAGACACCCTGCCATGCCTTCCCTGGTTCCAGTCATGTGAACTGATTGCAGCCAACCATCTCTAGCACCTGCCATTTTAACATTTTTGTCTCTTTGTGAGCTGACCCCTGGCCTCCTACTCAAGCCTCATTAACTGTCATTCTAGCCTTTAAGTTCTACCCTCCACTCGTAATGGACTTCTTCTAGTTCCTGGAAAGTCTAGCTTCTGGAAGCCAAGACCACCATATGCTCTCTTAAATTTGAGTCTTCCACAAGCCTGGACTTTGCCTGGACTGTTCTGCCCCTTTCTACTCAACTGGCCAACCCCCACTCTTCCTTCAGGTCTCCCCTAAATAACCTTTCCTCTGGAAGGCCCTCTCTGACCCCCTGGATCAGGTTCCATCCTGTATCTAAAAGCTCTCGCACATTTCACCTTCCGTATCACAGACTTGTTCAATGTCTGACTTCCCCTGGAGGCTGTATCCTCCTTGAAGGCAATGATTGCACAGTCCCAGGGCCCAGCACAAGGTCTGCACATAATAAGTGCTCACTAAGTACTTATTGAACAAATGAGTAAAAAAATGAATGAAAAAAGATTCTATTTCTCAATAAATACATGTCATTCCTCGAACTAGGTGCAACACACGAATAGGCGTATTACAGAGACTCAGAGTCTTTCTATCCATATAGTTTACTTCTGTGTTTCCATACGTTTCTCTGGTGGAGGAGGGGGGCAGGCTCCTTTGTTGAATCTCAGCCCCTCTGTGATATTAATAAGTTGATCAAGCGAGATAAGCTATAACGAGATAAGCTATAACGGTTGATTCTGGGAACAAGGGAAGAAATGTTGTTACTAGCAAAATATTCCAGTTGTTGGCCTCCTCTCTCCCCACTGAAGTGGGAATACTATCTTTCAGGATTTAAAAAAATGGTTGCATTGCATAGTGCTCTGTAACTGCACCCAGCTATCTCATATCATCTGTAGTTTTAGAACCAAGAAAAGTGATTTATGAAGCATAAAGGAACTCCTGAGTTTTTTCAAGTGATAACAGTGCTTAAACTATCTCCAGATATTATCACTATCTCACATTCCCATGGGTCAGCTATTACTTTCATTTTACAGATAAGAGAACTGAGGTTCAGAGGTTAGAAGGTATTTTAGTTCAGGTTCCTGAGAGGCAGAGCCTGAGATGGGGATCCTTGTTCACTGATATACTGGAAGAGCGCTGTCAGGAGAAGGGGAGTGAGGAAAGCAGGGTGTAGCAAGGGAAAAAAGCTACTTGAGAACTTGGTATCAGCGGGCAACCAGCTGCAGCCCTGACCCCGCAGGGAGCTCTGGAGTATGTTGCATCATAGAACTGGTCCCACCTTAAGGAAGGGAGGTGGCCTTTTCTACCCTGTGCAGGCTGCCCTAGTGGAGATGAGGCAGGATGTGTAACTCTTGGGCAAGGCAGCTCCTCTTGGCCTTTTGTGAACAGGGGGCAGCTCTGCTCTGCTAGCAGCCAACACTCAGAGCAGTTGAGCATGGGTGTACTGACCCAGTAAAGGGGCTTTTGTTGAGGAATAAACAGTGTCTATTATAAGCGGGTTGCCTGAGATAACACAGATAATAAGTATCAACTCTGCTATGTTGGATCCAAACCTACTGATTCCAAATTTAGGGCTCATTTCAATAGAATTGAATAGAAACCAATGATTTCACTTTACAAAAGAAAAAAAAAAAGCTTATTGCTATATGCAGAGGTGGTGGATGTATTAACCGCATGCTAGTACAAACACTCTCCAAGTAGTCAGTCAGTGTTTTGATGCTACTGACTACATTGTGTTAATGAGAAAGCAATTAAATCATAGACTTATTTTCTGAATTTTATGTATGTGAAACCCAGAAGTAAATGATCCCTATTAACCTAAAAAGTGACCTGATAACAACAAAAGTCTTGACTTTATAAATTACAAATGACCAAACTTCTAAAACCATGCGTGACTCAATAATTTGTTAATACTTGCTCACTGTTGTTGGGAATTCATTTATAGAATACTTTTCCATAGAGAAATAAGACTGAGAAATTAACCATCAAATGCTATTGGAGCATCTCCGCTATCCCGTGCTGAGAATGTTTACGCTGAACCTATTCAGTGGTAGATTTTCCACTGTAGAAAATGGCTATTGAAAAAAAATATATGGCTATTGTTTTTGCATCCCACATAAATATTCAATAATACGTTTGGCTATAAATCTAAGATTAATGTAATGGAACTGTAGGGTCTGCAATATTTCAACTGTAGTTTGTATCACAGCAGCATGAGTGTAAACAAAGCAAGAAATATAATGGAACATGTAATATTCTGACAAATAATATAAACCTCTTTTTTGATTAGTAGAAAAGTAGTAGAAATGGTCACGAAAAGCATGGTGTGATAATGGAAAGAGGATTATATTTGTTCTAAAAGTCATATCTTGGAAGAAAATCTCCTTCAAAAGTATTTTAAAAAATGTTTGCTTAAGTTAAATCTGTAAGAACTGTCAGCCTTTTTAATTAGTGTAAATCAGTTAATATTTTTGAGTGCCATTCTAGGGAACCTGAACAGAAACATAAGAGATGGTTCCTTCATTCAGTTATTTTGTTTGTTTGTTTTTTTAAAGATTTTTTTTGATGTGGACCATTTTTTTTTAAGTCTATTGAATTTGTTACAATATTGCTTCTGTTTTATGTTTCGCTTTTTTGGCTGCAAGGCACGTGGGATCTTAGCTCACCGACAAGGAATCGAACCCGCACCCCCTGCATTGGAAGGCAAAGTCTTAACCACTGGACCGCTAGGGAAGTCCCTTTCATTCCAGAAAGAAACTTGTAGGATTTTAAGATGCATGGTAAGCATTAAGCTTTGCTGACAGAATTGATACTTTTTCTCATGGTTTTCCTGACAAGATTCCAACAATGAAGAGATTCTGAGAAAGTAAAAATCATCTGGAATAAAGTTCATATTAACTTACATTGTCTAAAGCAGTACTGTCCCACTGAAATATAATGTGAGCCACAGGCATAATTTGAAAATTTGTAGTAGTCACGTTAAAAATATTAAAAAGATACAGGGGAAATCAATTTCAATAATATATTTTATTTAACCCAGTATTTCTAAAATATTATCATTTAAACATGTAATCAACATAAAATTTATTAAAGAGATATTTAAAATTCTCTTTTTTTCACTAAATCTTCAAAATCTGGTGTGTATTTTACACTTACAGTACATCTCAGTGTGAACGAGCCACATTTCAAGTGGTCAATATCCATGCAGGTAGAGAAAGTTCCCTCACGTGGAACCATCTGACATTTCAGAGCTGTGGAACCTTAGTACAAAGATGCTCTGTGGGAGCCCTGGGGGGAGCAGACTTTCTGCTCTGGAAGGGTTCGTGCCCTTTACTAGAAAGTGATGGAAATTCAGTTGAGAGGTACACCAAGTTTAGTTTTTAGAGGAAAGATCTAGCTCTGGTATCCGTGTCCAATTCTTTACAGAGATTTAAGGTTGTTTCAAATTCTCCAACATCAAAATTCATTTGAACCTCAAATTATAAGAATAATGCAAAGTGAATGTGAAAATGTAATAAAGTGCTAAATAGTAGAGTGGGGACACTATAATTTATTGTCCTGTCACTAAATTTTCCAGATGGTACATCTTATCTATCTTAACTAGACTCCACTGTAACCCCGTCATGCCCAGGTCTCAGGGTTAAGCACACAGGAGGAGGTCCCTAAGTACAAGAAGATGTAATGCAGTAATGCTGAGAATGTCCTATGTTTAGATGTTAGTAGAAATGAGGAGAGGTGGAATTTTCTGTAGTTCACTTTTGGAGATGTTCTACCTCATTCCATAGAAAGGATCTGTATGTCCATGTGTTTCATAGGCTTTGCTGCGTTAGTTTTAGCTTCTGGTAAGATAAGTTTGGTGATCACCAACTTTTTACGGGATGTACTTTAGCATCTGTGTCTGAGAGTCATGGGTTTGGTACTGCCAGTCACAGTGGAGACTTATTCATTGTAGACATATGCTGGAGAATGATGAGAGGAGCTGTGTGGGACACAGAATTAGACACTGCCACAAATCCACACTGCTAGATTCCCAATCAAATGACTGTACAAGATCAAATGACTGTAAAAGAAGGAAACTTTAAGATTGATACTCATACAGAAGTCCCGCTTTATATTTTAATTACACACACACACACACACACACACACACACTATAAGAAGTGATTTGAATAATTAGCCTCTCCCAATTCATGCCATGTGTTAACTTTCTGCATCTCATTCACACAGGGTTATAAAGCCATTCCATTAAAATTTCTCCTCTGGCACTCACACATTAACTGGAGTTTGAGATTTATAGGATTGTGTGGAGACTACTGTATACCATAAAAGTCTCCATCAAATAATTTCTTTTCCATAAAGCAGAATCTGAGTTTTGCCCCAGAACTTACTCAGCTGGCTCCTCTGGGTAAACAGCAATTTTTGCAATTTATTAAATCTAAATGGCAAAAACAATCTTAATATGCACAGCAAAATTAGGTAGATACACAACCATATCTGAAAAATTGCTAGCATCGTATTTAACATTTACTTAACAAACGTTTGGTGTCTACTAGGTGTCACAACGGTACTAGATGTTGGGATACAGAGACAGACTATGTATGGTCCCTGTCCTCAGGATTCTGTTTGACGAAGTGCTGGATATTGAACACAACTAGAAATCGCTGTACCTCGGTGATTTGATTTGATTTTGGACGCACAGAATTCTTGGATGTTAGGCTGCAGATGTCAAGTCTCAGGTTTCTTTTCTTCTTTAAAAGCATATTTTTTAAATTGAAGTATACTTGATTTACAGTGTTGTGTTAGTTTCAGGTGCACAGCCACGTGATTCAGTTATATATATACATATATATGTTCTTTTCCAGATTCTTTTCCATTATAGGTTATTATAAGATATTGAGTAGAGTTCCCTGTGCTGTACAGTAGGACCTTGTTGTTTATCGATTTTATATACAGTAGTGTATATCTGTTAATCCCCAATTCCTAATTTGTCCCTACTCCCCTTTCCCTTTTGGTAACCGTAAGTTTGTTTTCTATGTCTGTGAGTCTATTTCTGTTTTGTCAATAAGTTCATTTCTATCATTTCTTTAGATTCCACATATAAGTGATATCATATGATACTTGTCTTTCTCTGTCTGATTTACTTCACTTAGTATGATAATCTCTAGGTCCATCCATGTTGCTGCAAATGGCATTATTTCATTCTTTTTTATGGCTGAGTAATATTCCAGTGTGTGTGTGTGTGTGTGTGTGTGTGTGTGTGTGTGTGTATCACCTTCTTCTTTATCCATTCATCTGTTGATGGACATTTAGCATTTAGGTTGTTTCCATGTCTTGGCTACTGTAAATAGTGCTGCTATGAACATAAGGATGCATGTATCTTTTTGAATTATATTAGTTTTGCTGGGATATATGCCCAGGAGTGGGATTGCTGTATTATGCGGCAACTCTATTTTTAGTTTGTTAAGGAACCTCCATACTGTTTTCCATAATGGCTGCACCAATTTACATTTCCACCAACAGCGTAGGAGGGTCCCCTTTCTCCATATCCTCTCCAGCCTTTATTATTTGTCGCAAAGTCTCAGTTTTTGGAAGACTGCCCCCCACGCCTCATGTTGCACGGTGGTGGTGACAGAAAGACAAAGATGTCTTGTGCTATTGAAGAACTATTGAAAAATGGATAATAGTAGAGCTCCTGTTTTTAAAAAGTATTTTTGGGTAGCTCTTCTCCAAAGCAATAAAGAGATTTAACTTTCTCACTCGAAATGTCTAAAAAAATTTTCAATGCAGAGGGGATTTTAAAAAGTAAGCAGAATGCTGGTTTACATAATCTATTTTAAATGATGATTGACACACTAAGTAAGAGAGCTTGTATTCAGGAAAAATGGATTTTATAGTCATATAATATTCATGCTTAGAATTATAAAGAAGGTTAACAGAATTAATCCCAATGAAACCGAAAGGAATTGTGATTAACATATTATAAAGTAAAGAATTATGAGACTGGTGAGGGAAAATTCTCTTTTTTGAGGCTAAGAAGGAGAAGAATTCACAATTATCTGGGCCCTAAAATAAATAATGTGTGCGCATGTGTGTGTGTCATGGATGTACATTAAATAATACCAAAGATGATGAAAATACTGAAAAGTAAAAAAAGGACATTAGGCCTAAAAATAAGAAAGGTGCAATGATTTTATAATTTTAGGTTCTTAATCTCAAATTTTTTGGATATTTCGGTGAAAACATTTTCAGCCCTTCGAGGGTAGAAATGGGGTTCTTTTTCAATACCGTAGGCTCAGCATTTAACACAGTGGCCAACTCTTCATAAGTTTTCAACAAATAATTGTTGAATGAATAGGTAGATGAATCAACTAACAAATGATCTGAATAACAAACTTTTAGAGAAAGTAAATGAAAGTAGCATCATTTAGACTGATTTTGTGTAATGTCTTGCTTTGTTTTAGGCGCTTTACATAGTAAATCACATATCAGTCGTTTAAGGCAATGCTACTCGAAGTATGGTCCATGGACCCATGCCCATCTGCAAATTGTCACTAATCTGTGACAAGATAAGTATAGTACAGAAATTGAGAGTGAGCATTTAGAATTTTTTTTACAGCAATTTGACACTGCCAAAACAGTCAAGAACATGATCTTTATCCTAATTTATTTTTAATTAATTAGTTTTACAAAAGTATTGGTCCGTAACAAATTGGAAACTACAAAGAAAGGAGAGAAGAAAAATATCAGAAACTGGTCCTTCAGCAGGGAGTTTGAAAAGCACTGCTCTGAAGTATGTACTGTAATCCCCACTTGACTGATAAGGAAACGGAGGTTGATAAATCAAGTAGCCAGTAAGGGCTGGGATTGTCAGAGCCAAAAGCTCCAATCCCTTTCGTATTTGGAAAACAGATAAATCTCCTAGTTAAGGGCTTGAGTGTATGACCAGTTTTTATTGATAAAACGTCCCCAGCAGCAGCAGCATTTAGGATTCATGCCAGATACAGTGTAATGCAGGAAGAAACACACACGTGAAATAAATGGAAAGGGGGATGCTTTAAGCAATGGGGCAGTCCTGCCTCGTGATACATGATAAGAATGAGTGTTAAGGGAGAGGGAATCTAATTTACTTTCCACAGGGACCTCTGTTCTACCCTAGCTCTCCTGCTGAAGTAAATATCAGGGAAGGTCAGTCTATTTATAGTGAGTTGGAGAATTGAGAGGACTGGCTGGGCTTCATGGGGAAAACATTCATCCACTGATGCCCTCAACCAACTATTTGTCTGGAATATCCAAGGCTACTGTGGCAAACATGTTGTCTGTTGTTTTGTGCTTTGCCCTATTTGGACGATCACTTTTATTTTGCATTTTCTTCAGTTTGAGCATAGGGAAATCCTAGTGACTTCTGAGAAAACCAGGGACTCCTAGGTTGGTAGCATCAATGATTCTATCAAATGAAATCAAAATTTCATATTTTACATATTTAAAGTGATCTCCCACCCTTCACTGGTTGTATAAATGCAAAAAGAAATACAGAATCTTGATGCAAGAATACTGAGTTCATGAACATGTTAATATATACCTAAGAAACTAAACAGTTAAAATAGCAATCAAGGGCTGGAAACTGTAAAGCAACTTGTTTGCAGAAGCACCGCACAATCCTAGCCATGAGGCTGAAAGATGCCTGCAAGGTTGGCATCCTGGGAGGTCCCATGTTCAAGTGGAGGCTGAAAGGCCACTTGGGGCCAATACTGTAAAGGGCGCAGGGCGAGAGGTGGGGTGGGGGGTGGGAGGAGGCATGGGGAGTGCGTGGCCATTGCAAGAGAACATTGAAGGTTGCTTCTAACTCCAATCTCTTCCTGAGAGAGCTGATTTTCATGTTGTTTCTGGAGTGGAATTCTAATCCAGATCAGGAAAACATTTCAAATTTTAAGGCTGGAGCCTTTCCAAACTCAGCTCGAGGATCACTTCTTACCTTTCCTAGCTTTCTCTGGGCAAAGTAATATGAACATTTTATTAAATAGCACCTGTAGGAATTGGACATTTTGGGGGTATGTTTTTGCCTTTTCCTTATTAGGTTATAATTTCCTCAAAGGCATAGATGGTGTCTTATTCACTTTTCTAGAGTAATGCCTCACAAATTACATAGCAAGGCACACAGTTGGTGTTCAAAAGATATTTGTTGAATGGAGGTGGAATCTGAGATTTTCTAAAAAACAGGAGAGACAAGTCTTGTAAACCTGTTTTCTGCCATTTAGATGACATTAAATCATTTAATTAAAAAAATAAAATGACTATGTATAAATATGGAAAATATTTAGTATAAATCTAGAGAAGATAGAATAAAAATATTATGTAAATCATGATTCACCTAGGAAATATATAAGTAATAAGAAGAGTACGTGGAATTATGCAAAATGGAAAATAATTGTATGTGGATGATGAGCATCTTATTGTAAAAGGTCATTTTTTACTATTATTATCTAGATAATATTGTTTTATACATATAAATATATAGCATATACAGAATAATTTTCATATAGTTTTATATATAAAATTACATCTATAAATATATAAATTATAGTTATATATTTATATTACATTGTTTTATATAGTACATAATATAATAGATTATACATAAATATGTTGTTTTATATATGCGAAAACAGATAAATATATGTAAAATATATTTTGTTTTAATTTGTTGTCTTGAATAGTTTATAATGTTAGGTTACTTTTTTAATAAAAATTTTTAAAAATTTAGGATAATGCTGAAAATAAGTTTGATTACTTAGAAAATTTTTTAAAAATCACAATCTTTTAGAGCTAATGCCAATAAGCAAAAAAAAAATAAAGTTTGGGGGAGAATTGTCTTGTTTATTCAACATCCCAAATTCGTGTTGGCTTCAAAAATTTGGAACTTTCGTATGAATCACGGATTTTCTTCTTTGTCTAAAATCTTAGAAAAATGATGAAATTATGAAAAATTATGTATGAAATTTTATTCATTTTATATACTATTATCCACTTTACTGTCTACGTAGACTTATAATATATATTACAATTTAGATCCAGAAATTTTAAGGTGAAATTACCATACCATAAAATAGCAATAATACCTACAACATTTACTCTGAAGTAATTAGTTAATACTCATTAACTTGTATTAACTCATATGCTGAAAGAGTATATTTCCTCAAGATAACATTAATACCATAAAACCTACTTAATATAATCTAAAGAGGGAAAACCAGTACGATGTATAAATCAAAACCCATAAATAATTCTAAAGAAATATAGCTGTGTTGTTTAAATGTCAATCCAGACCCAGACTTTGCTAATAAAACATTTTATAGTCTTGGTTGGTTCTTGGTACATTACTTCTTTCATAAATACATTGAAAAAAAAAAAAAAAAGCTTTGAACTTAGCAGAGCAAATGTTTTCAAGTGCCTGAAAGTATTTGTTTTTCAAGGTCTATAACATTTCCCCTTACTGTGGGATTGCTATGGGATTAACTGCTATGGGATTAGTAGATCTTGCTATGCTCTTAAGTAGCTCAACAGCATTTTATTAACTAGCTAGCGAGATAATACATTTTAAACTTTAAAGTCTTTCATTGTCTAAAAATCATGGTTTTTCAGTCAATGAGCAGAGGAACAAGAACCCCTAGTGGAAGGAGGTACCTCTGGGGGGGCTAGTTGCCAAGAAGCACCAGGTGACATAAAGGATATGGCTGCTCTGAGAAAGACCCGTACACCTCAGGAGGCTCTTCTGATGGTGAGGAAAGGGCAGCTATAGGGTGGTGTTCTCGAGAGCTGCAGCCCGGAGGCCACTTAACAGTGAAGATCTCTCTGGTTCCAAGAGTACCATGTATGTACGATTCTAAATACATCGAACGGATAAAGCTGGGCTCAAACTCCTTTTCATAGGGTTAAAAGCCACCATGCTCCACCTTGCCTACGGTGGATATTTTATTGAGGTCCACCTTGAATATGAAGTACAGAGGGAGAGAGTAGTTGATAATGTTTTGGGCAGTGAAAGTAGAAAAAGGTGATAAACAGGCAACAGAGTAGCTTTCAGGTTCCTTGGCATAGGGTAGCTATTTGTGAAAAGGACACCCTAGCTTGTAAAATTTCTAGCAAGCAATGAAAATTCCCAGAAGAAAGAGTTAACTTAGGTTGACACTACCACTTGCGACAAGCATCTTCTGTCTGCTGCAGGGCCACGGTAACAGGTGTGCCATCGCTCTTGCAAAATACCTCCATTTTTGAATTTTTTTCCTAAGAAACATCCAGCTTTTTCACTGTCATTGTTATTTCACTTATTATAAGTGAAAATGGGCTTGTTCTAAAATAAATTTACTTTGTAAACTGTAGCCAGTTTTTTTTTTTTAAAAAAGCAAAATTATAATTGCAATGTGACAATTTCGAATAATATCCCTATGGCGAATTTTTCTGAACACTAGTTTCTGTTACCTCTTTCACAGGCACTTGGCAAATTCAAGAGGAGACAAACAATGGCAGGAGAATGGAAGTGGAATAGATCTGGTGTTGACGTTTTAACTTAAAATCTAGAGTATTCTTTGAGCAGAATATCGCGATTGAGAATTTTGCTGCTATACTCCAAATTAATAAAGGATATTAAATATGAATTGTTATGAAGAGCCAAAGAAAAAGGCAGCCAGCCCAAGGCTGACGTACCCTGGGAAAGCCAAACACGGATCCTTGTACACGGAGCTCTGTTTATGTTTATAGTTTGCATACTGTCTTTGGAATACAGTAACTAGATTGCTGAAGGAGTAAATGAGTGTGTGAATAAAGGAATATTTTCTAGAAATGAATTTGCGAAGGTCAGGGCAGAGGGTAGTTCTTCATTGATTTATCCGGTTTGGCTGACTATACCAACCTCCTTCATCTGATACTTGTGAAATTTCTACTCGGGCCATGTGTGATTTGTGCTTCCCAGTTGTGATCTGTACTTTCTAGCTTGCTCACACCGCCAGGGCCCTTGGAAGTCACACATCTGGGAACTCTTTGCATGGAAAACTTCAGAACAAGTGCAGGTGTTTATTTTGAAGTACTCTAAGTACCGTCAAGTCTAGTTCTCATAACTCTCAATGCCAACCGTCAAAGACAGAGGCTATTAGTTTATAGGTTATCCTGCCAGAGTTGTAGTAAAGAAAACATGATTCTCAGAACTCTCTACCGTGGGCACCATTCATCTTTCTTTCAGCATCTTGGAGTTTATGCCTCGCCTTTTACCATCGTTTTTTTTCTATTGTTTTCTCCTTCCTGACAAGGCAAAGCTACCACAACCCATGAAACCATACCTGGGTTTAGTTTAATCTTGAGGATGGTGAGGTATACTATTTCTTCCTAGAATAAAGTATCTTATTTCTAAGTTAAAACATTTGAAAACCCCATTACACTCGGCATTAATGTGAAGTCTTAGTAGCGTGTTTATAATCTGAAATATTTTGAACAAAGTGGCTTTGGTTAGCATTTGCTTGGTTAGCCTCTGCCCTGCACGCATGCTTCATTCACTTAATCTTTCTCCCCAGTAATGCAGGACCTCTGAGTTACTCCTCAAATGTACAATTGTTCTTGGAACATGAGGGATGAGCCTCATAGAGGAACAGTCACTTGAAGACTAGCACGACCCGCTCTGTCCTGCCAATTTTCTATTCAGCACTTGCAGGAATCCATTGCTCTGTTTGCAGGGCTCAATGCAGAGTGACAGAAACAAGAAGGTGATGCTATATATATTTCTGACTCCCTAAATTATATTCAAAGATGGTGATTAATTTTTTTCTACAATAGTCGTAGTAATTATTTCCCTGGGATATCCCTGGGGGCACCTCACCTCATTGCTTTTATCGTAAGGCCTGACTAGGTTGGGTGCATCCTTCATATCCACCCGTATTCTGGATACCCAGCTCACTCTACTCTTCCTGGCCAAAGAGTGGACTGAAGATGCCTCAGGAAAGTCACAGCTCCTGGGAAGACTGCTCCAGGACTGGCTTGGAGTTCGTGTCTGAGAACTTCCAGCAAAAGGAATTTTGGGTTGATTCCACTCCACGTCAATGTCTTCAAATTATGCTGTGACTTCTCATCCGTTGATAATGAGTCCTTCAGAAAAGTGTCTCCCAGGAGGTCAAGTCGAGGCTGGTCCTCAGCTCTCTTTAGGTCTCATCCAAACACGTGCCCTATCTACTTCATCACATGCTGTTTTCTCCTATGAACTGCTTCTCTTTCCAGTAGCAATGTTTTTCCAAACATTTCTCCAATCAAAATTCTAGAGCCATCTCATAGTACGTAATCTGCAGGATGGGATGTCTCTTCTCCCAGTATTTCCTTATCATTATCATGAGATATTTTTGCCACTTAGAGATGCAAAGTTTAAAATTTAACATACATGATTCTGGACAGGTTAAAAGATGTCTCACACAGATACATAGATAGATAATTAGAAATAACTAGTTTATATAGAAAATTGAATGACTCACAAAGCCACAAACATGTCTTCTCAGTTAAGTATTACTTAAAAAACCCAGTGCATGCACCCCAATGTTCATAGCAGCATTATTTACAATTGCCAAGATATGGAAGCAACCTAAGTGTCCATAGACAGATGAATGGATAAAGAAGATGTGGTATATACATACAATGGAATACTACTCAGCCATAAAAAAGACTGAAAATTTTGCTATTTGCAGCAACATGAATGGACTTGGAGGGCATTCTACTAAGTGAAGTAAGCAGAGAAAGATAAATACTGTATGATATCACTTATATGTTGAATCTAAAAAATACAACAAACTAGTGAATATAATAAATAAGAAGCAGACCCACAGATATAGAGAACAAAATAGTGGTTACCAGAGGGGACAGGGAAAGGGGGAGGAGAAATATAGGGGTAGAGAAGTAAGAGGTACAAACTATTAGGTATAAAATAAGCTACAAGGATATATTGTACAACATGAGGAATATAGCCAATTTTTACAATAACTATAAATGGAGTATATAGCCTTTAAAAATTGTGAATCATTCCATTGTACACCTGTAACTTATATAATATTGTACAGCAACTATACTTCAATTAAAGAAAAAGAATACCACTCTCCCCCCCCAAAAAGAACCCCTAAAACGCAACAACAACAAATAACCCAGTGGGGAGAAAAATGCTTTTGTGTAAAAAAAGTATCTGATCTCTATCAAGTGTATTCTTGAGACCCCTTGGGCAAAACCACATGTGATGATGTGACAGAATGCAAGGTCCAAGGGAAAGTCTAAGAAAAGATACAAACTTCAGGGGCAGGGGAAGAGGCGGTGGGTCCCTTTGCTGTCTACACAGTCTTTCACTGCCTTTATTTTAACTCAGTTCATTGATTCTCCTCCCGACTGCACAGTTCCTTAACGTCCTCCCCAGAGGGTTTCATCTGAGCTCCACTTCAACAAGCCACTCCCAAGTCCCCTTTTCGTTTAGAATAGCTCCTCTGCCAAAGTTCACACTCTTTCTCTGCAACCACAACACTTCCAACCTTCCACATTTCTGTTGGACAGCTCCCTGCCTTCAACAATATTTTTAAATTAATGATAAATTTCCCTCATCTCCCACCCCCAGGCTGGTCCATCAGCCTCCCTTTAGCTTTATTTTTCTCCTCAGTTCTGAGCCCTACAATCAAACATGTTAGTAACTGAGAATTCCTCACCCCCTAGACCTTCTGCTATCTCCCACCCTAAATAGCTTCTACCATTTGCTTCTCCTGTTTCAGCTTTCATAGAGCTGAGGGATACAGGTCGAAGACAGAAACTGTTCTAATCTGCCCCACGAAGGGGTGACACAATCTATTTCTCTGCAGCTGGACCCTCACTACTTCCCTTTATCCATCCTTTGTTGACAGCATGTCACATGCCCCACAGTAGCTGTCTAAAACTTATGAAACTTTCATAACTTCTCCATCTCACCTACCCCTCCTCCCACCTCCAAACCATCCAGGTAGATCTTCACATTTGTCCTCATCTCTTCCTTTCCCCCAAAGAAAACCGTATTCTGATCAAAGTTCCTGCAGCTTTCCACCTGTCTTCTTTAATCTTTTACCATAATGTACCTGTTCTTTTTTTTTTTGGCCGCGCTGTGAGGCGTGTGGGATCTTAGTTCCCTGACCAGGGATTGAACCTGGGCCCTCAGCAGTGAGAGCGCAGAGTCCGAACCACTGGACCGCCAGGGAATTCCCTTAATATACCTATACTTTTCTTGCTCTCTCTTATTCTAGTTAGAAACAATCTCTTCTCCTTTCTAAAACCAACAATTCCCTCAATGCTCTTGGTTCTAGTTCTTCCAACTCCTTCTAGAACTTTACCATTAAGTATTTATCTTTTAAGATAATCAATATTTCTCCTTCTACTAACTTCTCCTCTACCTGCTTTAGGGAAACAATTCTCCAAGGGTCTCTGGAGTTTCTCCACGTCGATAAGCAGAAGCATGATTCCCCTTGTTCTGGCCCATTTCCCCAAAGACGCTTGGATAGCAAATAGCCTTGGAAGATAGATAGTATGTCCCTTCAAAGCAAAGGTAAGTTTGCTTACCGTTCATTATTAAAGAGTTTGGATCCTTAAACCTAGGGTTCATCTCCTGTAATGCAATCCAGGTGTCACCTGGCCTTCTCTGTGCCACTCTGAAAGAACTGGGCCTAGGGGAACAAGTACAAGAAAACGCCGATGCCTTGGCTCCTGCAACTGTTGTGAGTGATAAAGTCCTTTTTGACTCCTGGTGAGTATACAGCTCACGCTGTGGGGATGTGAGGGCAAGACCATACAACAGTGGCTCGTAACCCGAGGACCTGGCTTGCCATGTACCTCAGTCAGCGTGACTACTAAGGGGCTATGAAGCATATTCCCAATACGATGAGTTATTAAAACGGAAGACTGAGCGTCTTTTTAAAATTGATGCTGACTTTGTGGCATTGATATATAAGGAGAGCAAAACAGAAACTGCTTGAAATTCAAACCTAAATGGCTCAAGATTTGAGCTAAAGCTTGGGTAAGCCTAGGGATCTTACTTGAAGTTGCAGAATCTCTCAATCTCCACCCCTTTCCAAATGAAGATTAGACTCTCAGGCCCTGAGTCTCATTGCCTTCACTCAAATTTTCATTGCTCTCCTTCACCCAGCATCACAAAGACATTAAAGATGTTGCCTTGGTGAGATTAAAATGGTGTCTGAAGCATGAGCTGGGGGACCAGGTGCTGATTCTCAGCTGTGCTGTGACCCATGGGAGGACAGAGGCATGTGTGCCTACCTGCCAACGGGCCAGATGCTTGCCCGAGTACATAGGACTGAAAAGCAATTCATAACCCATGAAGGATAATAAGTAGATACTAAAATGCAAAGTTACTATGCACCTGGATTTAGGAGAATAAATGAAACATGGAAGAAGATACACCTGGAATGGGTGGAATGGATAGTAACGAGAATTTAAATAGTTCTTACGTGAGCAAGGCGTTGGCTGGCTTGTTCTATTTAGTCGATAATGTCCCAGGGACCCTTTTATTCCACAGTGAATTTGCACTAGGATGGGTTTTGAATGGCCCTACATAGTTATCTTTGGATAAGTGCATCTCGATGAACACCTGTGGGTGGGCATACTTCCACACATGGGGATAACCTATGTTTTTGGTTACCTTCTGACCAGGAAAATGAGGACCCCTGCCCTTCCTCCTTCCCTTCTTTTTTGGCAAATAGCTATGAAGACATTTTTCAGCTCTAAGAATTTCTACTGTTACAGCAACATGAGGGGGAGTACGTCATATGAAGGCAAGAAGACGACAATGAAGTGGGTGTGTTACACTAAAAGCAGAAGAACTAGTGAAGAGCAGAAGAGATACAATCTTGAAGAACACTGGATATTCTCAGTTGACAAGCAGTAGCAATTTCTGGTGACCATCTATGGAATAACTAGTTTTTGTTGTTGTTTTTGGCAACAGGTTTTTTTTTCCATCTCTCTTTCTTTTCCTACTACCCTTTTGTTTTTTCTTTTTTTTTGCGGTACGCGGGCCTCTCACTGTTGTGGCCTCTCCCGTCGTGGAGCACAGGCTCTGGACGCGCAGGCTCCGCGGCATGTGGGATCTTCCTGGACCGGGGCACGAACCCGTGTCCCCTGCATCGGCAGGCGGACTCTCAACCACTGCGCCACCAGGGAAGCCCTCCTACTACCCTTTTATCCCTACAAAGAATAAGAATTCCTGACACGATTTTTCACTTTTTGTCTCTCAGAATTTATATAAGGATGTACGCCTACATCAAAGGTTACAAAGGCCAGTCACATAAAAAGAATCATTTGGACATTTACATTTCAAACAGATACATTATTTTTATTTTCTTTATTTTAAATCATCAAAGCTTGGGAAAAGGTTTACAAAGCCAAAGAGAACAATATATTAGAAGCTAATATTGGAACTGTACATGGTAGAAAGAATGTGCGATTTAGAAGCACTGAACCTGGGTTGTAGCTCTGACCCATCACTTAGTACTAACGTGACCTGAGGCAAGTCACCTCATTTCCCTAATTCTTACTTTCACCATCTGTGAAGTGGTAAAAACAAGATTTTCCTTATAGAGTTGTGGTGGGAATTTAGGAGAAAACATTTTTCACAAATTTCTTTGAAGAACTGTGCAAATAGTAATTCACTCTCATTATTATTCATTCGGTATATCCTTTACACAGAGGCTGTTTTAGCACTGCAGCGTGGAACACAACCCTGGCAATGTTAGTAGATTTCTATTTATTTTGAAGATTTCAACTGGGCCCAGTCTATCCCCCGTTTACTAATGAAGTCGTTTCTGTAGTCTAGGCTGGTTTTCCAAAGTAATGTGGAGAGCTGGATAATTACTGAATTTGGTTAAATATTAACGTATTTGGTAAGCATCTCCATGTACATAAATAATGTAAGACTGTCTTCGTAATAATAATTCAGGCCTCCAACATATTTAAAATGTGGGGAATACTTCTGGGCAGTATTATCCAAAATAAATGACTGACTTGACTCTTCACTTTTCAACAGACGCAATTTAGTCTTTGGGGGCAGATATGCAGAATTTTTCCTGGGCACAGCCATGACGAAGCAAATAAAATCACAATGAATCATGGGAGGCCTGGAGGGGCCTCAGAGGCTACAGTCAGACAGAAAATTGTAACATCAACCTGGAGATAATGAATGTGTGCACGTACGGCCTCCATGCATTTATGTTTAATAATATTATAGTGATATGAAAAAGGCAGAAATAAGAAACATAAGGGATATTTTCAAACTACCTAAAATGTTAAGCTTTCTCTCAGTGTTAGAAAAGAAAAGGCACCAGCATTATTGCTAGTTTATGTTTTACTTTGGGACTTTGGCTTAAGTAGTACTAGGGACTTTCTAGGTTTAAAGTATTAAAGAACGGGTGAATAGAGCATCCTCATCCTTAGAGGATTTGGAAAATTTATGATCTTAGCTTGGCTTGGAAACTATAGAATAGAATATATTTTTAGCATAATAAATCTTTTCAATCCGTCCAAAAAATAGATCCATAGAAAGAGCAAACAGATGGAAGCCCATGTGCTGTTTTGTAACATGTCCAGGGTTTTAAGATTGGATAAACACTGAAACCCTGCAGGCGCAAATCTGTCCTTTCTCAAACGAAATCCTGAGATGGGGAGACCTGCTCTAATCAACTATGCACGTTAGAAAAAAATCCAGGAACTCTTTCCAACTTCTCTGCTTGGGCCATGTGATAAATGGCCTCCAAGCACGGACATTAATCCATTTCTTACTGATGAAAATATGCATAAGTACTTCTAGGATACTTATTACTGTAACAACCCAAGCACTCAGGATATTAGACCAAATAGAAAACTGCACTGAAATACTGTAAAAACTAGGTTATTTTCCCACATGTTCACGTCGTGTTATTTAACAAGACACTACAATAATTTAAGGTTGTGAATGCGACTTGATTATATTTTTTCAACCATCAGTACTTGAGCTGAGTCCACATGAGAAAATTGGTTAGAAATGAACTTGTGTTTTTTGACCTTGTTCTCCCCTCACATATGTCATACTACTCCTCATGTCCACCTTTTTCTTTTTCTATGTGGTTGCAATTAAAACGATATTTTGTTGAAGAAAGAATAATATTCATTGGAATTTGAACGCACAGAACATAAAGTGAACTTTCCTAGGGAAGAAATGAGGCCTTTCCGAGACTCGTACCTCCAGCATTTGGAACCATAACCTATTTATAAATGTCAAGGAGGCATTCACAAATGTTTGCTGAATGATTAAGTGAATGAATAAGAAGTTGGCGGTTAGGATCTCTTTACAACTCTTGGGTGCTGGTGTAGCAACTGAGAGAGGTGTTTTTCTCATTTGTCCTTAATTTACTCATTTCTTTTAAGGTCATGGCTAAGGAAATGTTTGGTTAGAATTTTTCATCATGGCCGAGTATATAGGTTTTAACAATCTTTACGCTGTATTTTCAAGGGTAGATCTGGTTTCCTGAAGTAAAACAAAAATCCGGAACTTCCCTGGTGGTCCAGTGGTTAAGACTCTGCGCTTCCAATGCAGGGGACGCGGGTTCCGTTCCTGGTCAGGAAACTAAGATCCCACATGGCACATGGTGCAGCCCAAACCAACCCCCCGGGCCCCACGAATCCAACAGCTATCAGTACTTGTTTAAATGAATGGCTAGTTACTATTGGGATAATAATTTATTCATTTAATCACTGCACACATTTATATGCCAGACGCAAGGGCTTCAAGGAATGAACATGTCACAGCCCTTCCACTGAGCAGCTCAGAGAGAGTGGAGATGATGTTCGGAGTGACACGTACATGGACAGCTACAAGTGTAGAGTTCCGTGATGGGGGAAACCCTGGGTACCATGAAAAAAATGCCACTCAGCCTGGGTTAAGTGTGAGAAGCAGGAAGGCTTGGAAGAGTCTTGAAGGGTACAATCACTACATGTTCAGGGCAGGAATGGCCATCTGAGAAAGCACGGAGGAGATACGTAGTGCAACGTGGCTGGCGTAGAGGACTTACTTCTGGAAAAGAGGGCGGGGCTGAGACAGGGTGAGAAATGGGATGAGATGAGGCCAGACAGGCAAGCAGAGGTTAGAGCCAGAGATGAACTTCAGGGGAAAAGCCAACTATAACTCTGCAACATCTGAGAGGTTCACTTTCTGCATTAGTAAGGAAGTAATAATAACTCAGTGGGAAGGTAAACATTCCAAGTGTAACCTAGCTGAAAGTGACTTGAATTCACTAGAAAAAAAAAAGAACTGAGATTGCTACTGTTATTAGGTCAGCTCACACATTGATTATTTAATGGATTAAGTATGGAAAAAAATCTCATGTCCAGTTGACTTCCCAAGATACATCCAAGTTACTTTTCTCCTCTTCCTTCTCCTCCTGAGCAAAGGATGCAAACTAAATTTACCAACAGCCAGCTTCCCTTACCTTCACCTATCATAAGAAGGTCAGGGCCTCCCTGGTGGCGCAGTGGTTGAGAGTCCGCCTGCCGATGCAGGGGACACGGGTTCATGCCCCGGTTCGGGAAGATCCCACGTGCCGCGGAGCGGCTGGTCCCGTGAGCCATGGCAGCTGAGCTTGCGCGTCCGGAGCCTGTGCTCCGCAATGGGAGAGGCCACAACAGTGAGAGGCCCGCGTACGGCAAAAAAAAAAAAAAAAAGTCAATCTTTCCCTGTTAAGTCAGATGCTATATTCCAAAACCAAACTGATTCTTGAATTATCTGATGTTACAGATATTCGAGCCAGTTTCCTTTCACAACAGTGGCAACCCATAGGTGACCATAATAGCAAAAAAATATTTAACGCCGTTTGATCCTTTCTTTGCAACATTCAAATATAAAACAAATACAGCAGAGAAGGAAAAAGCAAAAGTAACATAAAGATTCCACGTAGCTATTACTGTTGCATACATTTAGCTATCGTAAACGACACAGAAATTGTATAAAGGGAATAGGCAGCAACATATGTGGAAGTTATAGCTGAGAGCACTCTGGCTTTTAATTTAGTGTTCAAAATTACTGACTAGTCAGATAAGGAAACTGATTCCTTTCAAAACATGGGTTTTTTTCCTGCAATATCATTTCTCAACAGGGAAGAAAACTTTGAATCATTTATTTCACCCCCCACCCCAATTAAGTCTTCTATATCCTTTAAAAAGAAAAATCTCTAAAGACAGAGAGATTTACCATCCTTGGTAACCTAGATACACATTCTCAGGATATATCTAAAATAATCCCTCATGCTACAATTTAAACTTATTTCCTTTTATTCTTTCCTCGGTGAAGTAAGGGAACCGCTGTCTGCAACCCTTGTCATATGTTTGAAAACTATTCTTATCACCCCTCAGTCTTCTCTTCTATAAGTGGAATACCCCTCTTGCCTTTCCTTACTGTTCACAGATATCAAAAATTTTACTCCGTTTTGCTTTTGTTAGGGTGGGAAACTCCAATGTGTGGACCTTCTGCTCTAGTTGGATTTGAGCTACATGGAATCCAACTGGGGAAGAGTCGATAATTTGCAGTTTCTACTTCTGCTATTCCTATCATACAGCTGTTAGAATCAGACTCCTCCTGACTCAGCTTTGACTGAAGTACCAGCGTGATAAATACTGGATACAAAGTAAGTGTAAGAAAAATTTGCATATGAGATTTCTAGAGAAAAATCTGTGATGCTAAGACCCACAGCAAATCAGAACCTTGAAAAGGGAGTTAGATACATTACACCATATACAAAAATTACCTCAAAGTAGATCAAGACCTAAAACTATAAAACCAATAGAAGAAAACATAGGGGAAAAGCTTTGTGACATTGGATGAATTCTTGGATATGACACCAAAAGCTTTGGCAACAGAAAAAAATAGATCAGTTGTACTACCTCAAAATTAAAAACTTTTGTGTATCAAAGGACACCACCAACAGAGTGAAAAGACAGTCCATGGAACGGGAGAAAATATTTTCAAATCATATATCAGATAAGGGATTGATATCCTGAATATATAAAGAACCTCTACAATTCAACAACAACAACAGAAACCTGATTAAAAATGGGTAGAGGATTTGAATAGACATTCCTACAAAAAAGATGTACAAATGGTCCATGCACACGAAAACCTCACTAGTCATTAAGGAAATGCAAATCAAAACCACAATGAGGGCTTCCCTGGTGGCGCAGTGGTTGAGAGTCCACCTGCCGATGCTAGGGGACGTGGGTTCGTACCCTGGTCCGGGAAGATACCACATGCCGCGGAGCGGCTGGGCCCGTGAGCCATGGCCGCTGAGCCTGCGCGTCCGGAGCCTGTGCTCCGCAACGGGAGAGGCCACAACAGTGAGAGGCCCGCGTACCACACACACACACACACACACAAAACCACAATGAGATACCGCTTTACACTCATGATGGTTGCTATTATAAAAAAACAAAAACAAAACCAGAAAATAACAAGTGTTGGGGAGATTGTGGAGAAACTGAAATGCTGTCCATTGTTGGTGGGAATGTGAAATGATGCGGCCACGGTGGAAAATGGTATGGTGATTCCTTAAAAAATTACAAATAGAATTACCATATGATCCAGCAATTACCCTTCTGAGTGCACACCCAAGGAAGTGAAAGCAGGGACTTAGACATTTGTACCCTCATGTTCACAGAAGCATTATTCACAATAGCCAAGAGATGGGAGCAACCCAAAGGTCTACTGATGGATGAATGGGTAAAGCAAATGTGAAATGGAAAACTATTCAGCTTTAAAAAGGACATTTGGACACATGCTACAATATGGATAAACCTTGAAGATATTTTGCTAAGTGAAATAAGTCAGTCACAAAAGGACAACTATCGTAGGACTGCGTTCACATGAGGTTCCTAGCATAGTTAAATTCAAAGAGACAGGAAGCAGACGGTGGCTGCCAGGGACTGTGCGGAGGTGGGAATGGGGAGTCAGTGTTTAGCAGGTACAGAGTTTGAGTCGGGGAAGATGAAAAGTTCTGGAGATGGATGGCAGTGATGCTTGCACAGCAATGTGAATATACGTAAGGCCATAGACCTGTACACCTAAAAATAGTTAAAATGGCAAATTTCATATTATGTATATCTTACGAGAATGAAAAGAAAGAAAAGAAAAGAAATCAGAGTGTAGAAGAGAGAGAAAGGGGGCTGTGGGCAGGCCCTTTAGATTCAGGCTTGCCCTGGGTCCCCACCCACTCCCCCCATCCCGGGAGCTGCAGTCTCTTACACTGCCAGTCTAGTGGGGGGCGGGCAGCTGTGGGACATGCCACAACCGGGACACCATGAACCAGCATATCCAGAGAAGACTCACTGCTTTGGTCTCAGGACCATAAAACTGCTGCTTTAAGATGAGTACTTGCAGAGTTTGGGGGACAAGGGACATGAGTGAGCCTGTGGTCCAAGCAGGAGAGAGGGCTGCTGGATTTTCTTAGATATCACCCACCAGTCCTGTCTCAGGGGCAGGAGGACCCCAGCAGCGACAGTCTTCAGGCACAACACAGGGTGATGGCCGAGCCCAGGGAGGGACCAGCGGGCTGGGGTGGGAGGGCCAGGGAATAGGGCAGGAGAATCCAGCAGGGGTCCTCCAGAGAGTCATGGACACAGAGGTGCGAGAGAGTCAGCTTTTAAACATCTGCCAGGCCAGGAAGCATGGAGCCGGCTTTCAGGGGTGCTAGTTCAAGTAAGAACTGCCTTATTCCCTTGTCTCTCTCCTTGACCGGTGG
>NW_020175387.1:308271-385376 GCF_003031525.2 Neophocaena asiaeorientalis asiaeorientalis | reverse complement strand
AGGTGGCTCAAAGCAAGCTAAGCCCAGAGAGCAGATTCAAGCAACTTCTGAGTGTCAACTAGTACCTTAGACCCTACTCTCTCATGTCTCAATTAAGACAGCCACATGAAGTGGCTACCTCTGAGTGAGCAGAAAAATTATGGGGTCTGTGGAGAAGAGGAATATTACTTACAATGCCTAGAGTTCAAAGGGACAGCAGGAGACAAAAATATAGCTGCCTTTTGATCATCAACCACTGCCAAGATGGGGGCTCCTGCACAGTCCTTGAAGGACCCATGCAGGCTTCTTGGAAACCCCCCTAGAGGGGAAAGTGAAGCCAGTGGTCCCCAGGGCAGTATCTGGGTTGAGGTCTGGTCTCATGTGTGTGTTCTCTGTGTCACCTGTGAACATTTACTTAATTTCTTTGAGGCTCGATTTCTTACTTGGTGAAATGGAACTAATTATAGTATCTGCCACCTTGATGGTTTTTAGAATTAAGTGAGACAATGAAAGTAAGTGCTGAATAAATGTGAGCTATAAGGATTATTATGGGTAGAAAAAAAATTGCAGGTGTCGGCCTTTAGAGAATTTAGATTCCAGCAAAGATTATCATGAAACTTTTATCTGCAAACCTGGAAACTGGCATTTGACAGGGACTTGGAAGCAGAGGACGTATGATAGGCATCGAAGTCCCAAGTCCATTTAACTCAGATCAGCCTTGACTGGGGCCCTGCCACGAGCAAGTCCTTTGCTGGGCCCATCTGGGGGATGGTGTCTGTGCACAGACTTCAGGAGCCGTGGAGAACCTGCTTCTCTTTGGCTGGATTTGCTTCATAAAGCCTTTTTCCATGGCAACAGGGAAGCACTTGGAAAGTACTGCAGCTGACACTGTGAAAAATGTCACCTCTCCCAAGGTACTTGAAATTGCACAGCATGACTCATGGTGGCTTTCTCTTTCAGGCTATCTGCTGGATCATAAATGTTGAGCAAACAGAGGGTATTAGAGAGGTTCCTAAGTTACAGAGATGCCTTATGAGGGAGAGAGCAGGTTCATGAAAGCGGAGATGAAGGATTTGCAAAATGACTGGCTTCGGATATGAGGGAGTGCTTGGGAAGTGAACAAATATCCCGCACCTGCTTTTAAAATTTTTACTTAATATTGGAGTATAGTTGATTTACAATACTGTGTTAGTTTCAGGTGTACAGCAGTGATTTAGCCATACATATACATATATTTATTCTTTTTTGGATTCTTTTTCCATATAGGTTATTACAGGGTATTGAGTAGAGTTCCCTGTGCTATATATACAGTAGGTCCTTATTGATTATCTATTTTATATATAGTAGTGTGTATATGTTAATCCCAACCTCCCCACCTGCATTTTTTTGGGAGCCAGGTACTGGTCTAGGCTCTGGGAGATCCGTGGTGGACTAGATGGATAGGGTACCATACTCCAGTGAGCTGGTGAGGGACACAGTGGGAGACAGACCATTCCACATAAATAAATATCCCACAGCTTTGGGTGATGTGTTGGTAGCATTTAAACTGAGCTGTGAATGACATGAAGGATCTAGGTCTTGGGAGGATCCTGGCAAAGACCATCCCAGTCACACAGAAGAGCTAGAGGTCAGAGAACGAAGAAGGTGTCTGAATCCCGAGGACCACATACGAAGCTTGGATTTTATTCTAAGTTTGATAGAAAATCATTCAAGAGTTTCAAACATTGAAGTGACATAACCTGATTTATAGTCACTCAAAAAAGATCACTGTGGCTGCTACTGAAGATTGAACTGGGTAGAAGGTAGAGGGTAGGGTAGTAAGAGAGATTGAATTGTCCAAATGATAAATGGTGGTGCTTGGACTAGGATGGTAGAGGTGGAGGGAAGTAAGCAAGACATCTGACTGCACTTGCTTCTTTCCAAGCAAGGTAAGAACGCCTCACACAACACTTAAGTATACTGCCGATAGCACAGAATCTGAAGATACTGCCTCAGACTTGTTCTCTACTCTTTCACCTCTGTGGCTTGTCTTTGCAACTAGATTGTCACATCATTCAATACACAGATACCACGCACTTGGCATGTGTGTGGCACTGGGCCTCCCCACCAAGGAACTTACCAGCAAAGAAGGAACATAAGACAAATGCACAACTAACCAGCAAACAATACAGGATATGACAAGTGCCGGCAAGGCAAAAGTATCAGTCTTGTTAACTGAGAAAGGGCAGCAGCTACAGGTACACACTGCTATTCCCTGAAGAATGGCCCTTTACAGTGACCTACAAGTCACCAGACAGTTTCAAGGAGGGTGGTGACATGATCAGATTAGCAAATAGATTGGAGAGGGGCAAAAATGGTGTTGGCAGGCTGGCGGTAGCCTAGGATGAGATGTTGGTGGGGGGGAGTGGGACGAAGATGCAGGAAAGGGGGTGAGTGTGAGATATATTTAGGTGGTGAAAACCACCTTAGTCACTGGACTTGGCAATTGATTGGACAGGGGGAGGGGCTAAGGAAGAAGCAAGAGGAAAGGATGACTGCGTGGTTTCCTTTCTCTCTCTCTCTCTTTCTCTCTCTCTCTCTCTCTCTCTCTCTCTCTCTCTCGCTTTTTCTTCCTTTCACTTCTGTTGTAAAGAAGGATCAATGACTGCTTATAGAAGGTGAATTTAATGGGACTACATTTTATTAATCGTTGTCTAGTTTTCCCAATTCCGTACACTGTGGGGCTCAGGGTGTGTGTGTGTGTGTGTTAACTGAGGAATCAGTTTAGTGGAGTGTAGAAACTTCCTTGGGATGAGATCATTAGCTTCAAATTCTTTAATAAATTCTGGTATTTCACTTTCGTGTAAAACGTCAACAGCTGTATTACATAGTTGCTATTATCTACAGTAGAAACTGAGGTTCAGAGCAGCTTAGTGTCATCCAAGGTCATCTGGCTATAAGGGGTTGGAGCTAGGATTTGAACTTAGGTCTTGGCACCTGAATTTGTTGTCTCCCCACCCCCTCCCAGTGTTGTACAGGTCTTCTTCAGTCCTGTGTTAGAATATGAACAGAGTAATAACAGGACTAGTCGTTAGTCATATTAATAATAACTACTACACATTTATTTAATACTTTTTAAGAACAGATCAGGAGGCTTCACAGGCAAACGCAACAATCCTGACAACATCCCTCATGAGTACGTAGGGGCCAGGATGATGGTTCTTGGTACCAGATGAGAATGTGAATAAGAGGGTTCAGTGAATATTCATGGTTAAAGGCAAGTCATAATAGGACAAAGCCACTAACTTCTTTGTTTTGTCTGTTAGAGAATATCGTCTTTTGAGAAATGAAATTTGAGGAAGAAAATATAATCCTGATTCAGTGGGTAGGGGTATTTAAATCTCTAAGAAAAGAATGCTAGAACATGCTAAGGAATACTATAATAAAACCTTAGTAGATGACACTTCTTTTCAAGGATATTAGAAAAAAATATATTTGGCTTGTATGAAAAGGATGAATAAGAATAGAAACATGCCCTGGACTTTGTAGCAAGAGCGTCTCAAAGGAAGGAGATCGTGTTGAGGAGAAACTAGCAAAACCAATGGACTTTAGCAAAATAGGATGGTTCTGTCTGAATAAGTCAGAATGAGTGAAATGGAAGATTATTATAAACTGATCTGATAGAGGGAATCAAAAGTGGGTAATACATTTAGAGAGGATAAGCTGAATAGTTTAGAAAACTTCAAGAGGTAAAGAAAATAGTATTATTTTAATTCAAGGGGGCAGAATTAGAGGTATAAATAATTAGAAATTCACTACGATGCTATTTCACAAAGTAAGAGAACCGAAAAGTTCAAACTACCACAGAGCAAAAAAAGTCATAGCTCAGCTACAGGCAAGCATTTCTAGATGCAATTTTGCAACAGAGAGACAGATAAAGGCAATGTAACTCTGTGAAAATTATGCCTTTTTTTGAAGTCTGGAATTGAAAATCCCACCGTGAACATGTTTGAGGAGCCTACCCTGGAAATCCCACATATTTAGAGAAATTCATTGTGCAAATTAGTTGGAAAGGAGTTCATGGAATAAATATACTTCTTAGGGAAACGGAAGAGTTGATTTGTGAAGCTGTTTATTCAAAAGATATCATTTACTTATGACAAAAATTATTTGTAATAAAAAGAGAGATATGATCCAGTATTTGCTGAGGACTTACAAACTGACAGAAATGTATTTGTGAGAAAAGTAACCATACAAAGAAGTATATGATTTTATGCAAGTTGAATGAAATAAACAAGGCTTTGGCTGGATCAGAGCGGGTGAGAGCTTAAGGAGGATACCTTCTGGGGGAGGAGGGCTTTGCAGTAGGATGAAAAAAGATGGGCAGTATTTGGAGAGTTGGAAAGGAAGTCAGAGGGCCATTACAAGATGGGAATGTGTCTTGAGTAGAAGAGCACAGGCCACATGTAAGCGCTGCTTTGGGAACCAGGAGAAAAAACCAGCCAGGTGGAGCAGAAGCTTTTTGGTAGAAGACACAGGTCATTGGTGTCAATATAGCAGGGACTGGATATGAGACTGAGTTTGGAATTTATTTGATAGCAATGGAGAACCACTGAAAAATTCAAATAACAGTATAAATAGATGAGAATAATTTGAAGCCCCATGCAGGGTGACTTGCGAGGGAAGTGACTGGTGGCAGACCTCAGTGAGACGGGTGCTATGACGATAATGATGATGATGATGATGATAAAAATAAGAGCAGGGCTTCCCTGGTGGTGCAGTGGTTGAGAGTCCGCCTGCTGATGCAGGGGACGCGGGTTCGTGCCCTGGTCCGGGAAGATCCCACATGCCACGGAGCGGCTGGGCCCGTGAGCCATGGCCGCTGAGCCTGTGCGTCCGGAGCCTGTGCTCCGCGACGGGAGAGGCCACAACAGTGAGAGGCCCGCGTACCGCAAAAAAAAAAAAAAAAAAAAAAAAAAGCAGTAATCATTCAAAAAGAAAGTGGTAAGACATTTGGTGGCTGACCTTGGAAGAATCACTGTTTTCTGTTGACTTTGTCTCTGACTTTGTCTGTTATCCCAGCCTGATTGTTACCAGGGTGAGTTTTACTTTCTCTGTCCTGGGTTTTACTCTCCATTCTATCACTGGGGAATCTGAGACCCATAAGAAGGGTTTCACACTACTGGTAAGTAGTGGAGCCTGGATTCGAACCTGCAGTTGTTTAGGTGTCAGGTTGGGAGGGTCTACACTAGAAGGTAAGATAGAGGGGAGAGGAGCTGTGAATAAAAGGACTGGAAAGATTTGATTAATCAAATGTGAGGAATGAGAGCAAAGACACTGAACAAACACAGTGTCTCTTGGTACATGGTAGGTGTACGAAGGAGTGTATCAGGAGGGACAGAAGAGGAAGAATTTTATGTTTGGCTACTGAAGGGAAATGTACAGCCTAAAGATTAGCATCAGATTTAGAAGATAAAGCATTTCTAAAATATCACCATAAAATATATTCACTCAATGTCAATTAATTGAAAAACTTACATCATAATTACCTAAAAGATTTTCCCACCCACCTGGCTCAGAACTATGTTAGTTCATATTACTTTGTCCTTACAATAGCGACATGTATGAGGTATCACCTCACAGCAGTCAGAATGGCCATCATCAAAAAATCTACAAACAACAAATGCTGGAGAGGGTGTAGGAGAAAAGGGAACCCTCTTGCACCGTTGATGGGAATGTAAATTGATACAGCCACTATGGAGAACAGTATGGAGGTTCCTTAAAAAAATAAAAATAGAATTACCATATGACCCAGCAATCCCACTACTGGGTATACATCCTGAGAACACCATAAAGAGTCATGTACCACAATGTTCACTGCAGCTCTATGTACAATAGCCAGGACATGGAAGCAACCTAAGTGTCCATCATCAGATGAATGGATAAAGAAGATGTGGCACATATATACAATGGAATATTATTCAGACATAAAAAGAAACGAAATTGAGTTATTTGTAGTGAGGTGGATGGACCTAGAGACTGTCATACAGAGTGAAGTAAGTCAGAAAGAGAAAAACAAATACTGTATGCTAACGCATATATAGGGAATCTAAAAAAAAAAAAATATGGTTCTAAAGAACCTAGGGGCAGGACAGGAATAAACACACAGATGTAGAGAATGGACTTGAGGACACAGGGACAGGGAAGGGTAAGCTGGGACGAAGTGAAAGCATGGCATGGACTTATATATACTACCAAATGTAAAATAGATAGCTAGTGGGAAGCAGCCGCATAGCACAGGGAGATCAGTTCGGTGCTTTGTGACCACCTAGAGGGGTGGGATAGGGAGGGTGGGAGGGAGATGCAAGAGGGAGGAGATATGGGGATATATGTATATGTATAGCTGATTCACTTTGTTATAAAGCACAAACTAACACACCATTGTGAAGTAATCATACTCCAATTAAGATGTTAAAAAAAAAAAAAGACCTTGACCCAAATTAGGAAATAGTGAAAATTTAAGGCCTAGATTTAATAGAGGGCCCATTAAAAAAAAAAAAAAAAAAAGGGGATGTATGTAGGAGGTATGACTGCATTTCCCAGGTGAGCCCCAGGAAGTTAAACTGACATTTTCAAAGTCACAGAGCAAATCAGGAGTGGAACAAGGATTGCATTGGTTTTATATGCTGTCCGTTGTATAATTATTCCAAATCAAATTCTCTCCTAAGGTACAAAAAATATTGGACTTGAAATGAGTCTTGATGCATTTTAGTAGGAGTAAGAGATTTAAATTTAGCAAGTTATTTGACTGTCAGAAAAAAAATCTTGGCATTAGTAAAGAAGTTATATAATATTTTTGTTCCATACTACAGTGGTAGGCCATGATATTACTTCTTTTTTTCATTTTTGTTAGAGGATCATACATTTGCTTTGCCTACAAAGAGAATGGCTGCAGGAATTGTTCCCACTTTGAGTTAGAATAGCAGCACATTTTAAGCGTGAAACTCGGAGGCATGAATCTGGCATTAAATTATGGGCCATTAACTCCATTGGGTAAAGCTGTATATCATATCTGCCCTTCCACACATTTGTTCATTTGTAAAATAACAATACTGTTAGTCAATCCGTCCTCCCCTACTCAAATTTCCCATTTGATGACAGAGGATACATCCATGAAGATGGTTATGAAACATTTTATTGGCACAGAATTTGATATAATCTATGAATTTTTTTTTACTAAATTAGATTTAAAAACATGATAAAGAATGTGCATAAAAACATGTCCAGCAGTATTGTGATGAGAAAATGGACAGATTTCTATAAGGAGAGAGTTGCAAGGCACTCTAATCAGCTTCACTTTTTATCCATCACCAAGGAATCCCCAATAAAACTGGATGGACAAGGCTTCAGACCCAGCACAGGCCCCATAGTCGGGGAGTCTGCCCCGCGACAGGACACTCGCCCGAGTTTGCTGAGGGCCTTGGGTGCACCCTGGGCACTGAGGATGATGTGAAGTGTGTAGAGTGGACCCGGCTGTCATCCCCCAACTGCCCTTCTCCACTGCGCTGACCTCGCTACTGAAGAGGTGGTCATTCCTCAGAGAAGGATGTTCTCAAAAATGAATCTTCCTGTTGCCTGGGCAGTGCCTTATCCCCCCGGTTCTTAGACAGCTGTGTCGGGCTGCAGCGGTGTGTGGTGTGGGTCCCAGCCGGCCACTCTAGCTCTGTGGCCGTGGGGAAGTTATCTCTCGTGTCTCGTCTGAAAAAGGAGCGTGATGACACCTACTTGCAGGGACGTTGTGAAGGCCAGAGGTACTAATACATGTGCTAGCTCTTAGTAGAATGTGTCTGGGCTACGCTGAATAAAGTTCTTAATGCTAATGTTTTAACAGTTCCACAACATACTGTTGGCCAGACTGACCCCTGAGGTAAAAGCCTACTTAGTCTTTTTGCTAAGAAAGAGTCTTTTTGCTTATTCATAGTAAACATTCAGTGGGCGTTTATTGAATGAATGAGTGAATAAAAGCATTTGTTCTCAGCAAAAAAAAAAAAAAAAACCAAACAAACAAAAAAAACTAACTGGCACTGTTGCTAATAGTCAATCCAGCAAGAATGCCGACAAGGGGTGGAGAAGGTTTGGTAAGTCACCCATTAGGTCTAAGAGAAATAATTCCTTGGGTTTAAAAAAAATTAATTAATTAATTAATTTATGGGTTGCGCTGGGTCTTCGTTGCGGTGTGCGGGCTTCTCATTGCAGTGGCTTCTCTTGTTGCCGAGCACGGGTTCTAGGGTGTGTGGGCTTCAGTAGTTGTGGCTTGCGGGCTTCAGTAGTTGTGGCTCGCGGGCTCCAGAGCACAGGCTCAGTAGCTGTGGCCCACGGGCTTAGTTGCTCCACGGCATGTGGGATCTTCCCGGACCAGGGCTCAAACCCGTGTCCCCTGAATTGGCAGGCGATTCTTAACCACTGCACCACCAGGGAAGTCCAATTCCTTGGGCTTTTGTTGGGAAAGTTACTGAAAAGAATGTTAATGCGATAGGTGGAGACTGACTATTGCAGAGTCCAATGAGGAAGGGACGTAGAAATCTCATCAGCCACCACCAAAGAAGTAGAGAAATGATGACATCTCCCTTTTCGTAAGAGCAGAAACTCTTCACACCAAAATCCGAGATATTATTGACTCACAAGCTGGGTTACTCTGCTTCCTCCGAAGGCATTATAGAAAAATCAGTGACTATTTGGGAAGTTCTGCCATGTCTTTTTAAGATGCCAGTTACAGTATGCATCGCTTGTTTTCCAGTGTCTATAGGCTAGGCCTTGAATAAACCTGCTGAATGAGGCGGAAGTGCTGGGAGAGAAGGCGAGAGCAAGGCTATTTTAAGTACCACTTGTCATAGCCCTAACCGAGGTTTTGCTCTATGAATCACAATTTGCTCCTTCAGAAATATAAAACCACTGAGAACTCATCACAGCAGAAACTTTTATTCATTCAAAATCCTTTCAAGTCTTCTCCGGGGACAGTGGTTTTTTTTCTTCCCCTTGGAAGATTATTTTTCTGCAGGTTGCAACCTCCTTCAGTATCTAACACACTAGGATGTATGACAGTTGGGTTTAAGAATTCTCCAACTTCGCACTCTGGTCAGAATGGCCATCATCAAAAAATCTACAAACAATAAATGCTGGAGAGGATGTGGAGAAAAGGGAACCCTCTTGCACTGTTGGTGGGAATGTAAATTGATACAGCCACTATGGAGAACAGTATAGAGGTTCCTTAAAAAACTAAAAATAGAACTATCATATGATCCAGTGATCCCACTACTGGGCATATATCTGGAGAAAACCATACTTTGAAAAGATACATGCAACCCCAATGTTCACTGTAGCACTATTTACAATAGCCAGGACATGGAAGCAACCTAAATGTCCATTGACAGAGGAATGGATAAAGAAGATGTGGTACGTATGTACAATGGAATATTACTCAGCCATAAAAAAGAATGAAATAATGCCATTTGCAGCAACATGGATGGATCTAGAGACTGTCGTACTAAACGAAGTAAGTCAGACACAGAAAGACACATATCATATGATATCACTTATATGTGGAATCTAAAAAAGGTACAAATGAACTTATTTACAAAACAGAAATAGAATCACAGATGCAGAAAGCAAACTGATGGTTACTGGGTGGAAAGGTTGGGGGGAGGGATAAATTGGGAGATTGGGATTGACATATACACACTACTATACATGAAATAGGTAACTAATAAGGACCTCCTGTATAGCACAGGGAGCTCTACTCAATATTCTGTAATGGCCTATATGGGAAAATAATCTAAAAAAGAGTGGATATATGTATATGTATAACTGATTAACTTTGCTGTACCCCTGAAACTAACACAACCTTGTAAATCAACTATACTCCCATTAAAACCAACTTTGGATATTTGCAGAATTCATTGACCTCTTCACTGCAGCCATGGTCAGGGGATAGAAAAGCCCTCCTCAGACATACAAAGTCCTGGACCTTCTCTGTGTGAAAGCAAGTCACAGAGGCCCACTATCGATCTGGTTTGTTTTTTCACGTGGAAAGGAGTAAACAATGTATTTAATTTCACTTCCTTTTTAGCAGAGGTTTCAAAAATAAAGGTGCTTCTAGAATTTGTAATGGAAGAACTCCATTAATAAGGGGAAAGAGTTGTGGTTTTAGGGTGAACTTGATAGGGTATTCCTTAAGGAAAAGACATTATTCATGAATTCAGATCACGAAACTACCAAAATGTTCAGCACATCTATACAATCTGATCAAACCATTTCAGAGGCACATTTCCATTTAATTCATCTGCTGCCAGGCTACTTGAGAAAAATGCTGTATTTTGTGCATATTTTGGACTAACTGCTTCAAAACCTTGACGATATGTTTAGTTTGCATAAATCAGGCAAAACATATTTTGTTTTGTTCAGCATGCTCTGAACTTTCACAGTTATTTCATTATCTGTTCAGATGGTCCCTCAGCCTTGCTTCAACTGAAAGGGAAATTGTAAATGTTGTTAAAATAAAACCAGGCTGATGCATTGGCAGCTGTGCAATTTGCAAAGGACCCGGGTTCAGGGATCTAGCTTAAATCCAAGAAGCTTATCTTCACTAACTTCTCACGGTAATGAGCATTACTGTTCATTACATTTTGCAGAAATCTGTCCAATCTTTCCTCTTTAAGGAAATCTATTTTCATTTTAGAAGGATCCATCTTATCCCAGCTTCCCTTCTTGGTCTCAAGCATGGCTGATTATGTTTTCTTCTCTCTATAAAATATCCTAACATTTGTCCTACTTACGGTGATCTAACTTTGAGTCATTTAATTGTGACAAATGTATATTCCTTATTTTCTATTATTATCTTTTACATTACATTACATTATCTTTTAAAAAGAGTTTTTTTTATTAAAAAAACTGTATTCAAGTATTTTTTTCTTTTATATTATGCTGGTTTCTCCGTACCTTTGTTTAGTTCTGACAAACTTTTAATATTAACGTATCAGTTTTGGGGTTTGCTCTCAGCGTTTTAGGAAATTCTTCACGCCCTCTCCTGACTTCCTTAGGGACAGAGTTGGCCTTCTCATTCTCTCTCCTGCTCTGCGGAACCCTTTGTGCAAAATTTTCCTTTAGGACAAGAAATCTGGGATAATGGAACTAGATCTTAACACCTCCCCCTTTATTTTAAAACATAAGATATGAAAGATAAGATTTGGAGATTAGTCAATAAAAACCAAAGCAAAGTGTTAACCTAGACGGTGTGTTTGTGCATTCATGTGTTCGACCAATATTTACTGAGTAGCTCAGGTGCTGTGATAAGCAACGGAGAACAATGGTCAAAGGTCCCTGCTTTCTCTGAGTGAGCAGTCCCTGAGGGATAAAGACAAATAAATAAAACGCTGATAAGTGCTACTAAAAAAGAAAGTACACATTATTATATTTATTACTTTACCTTTAAGAATTAATAGAATGGGATAAAACCTAATTTTCCTATCTTTTTAGCCCTCATGTCTGAATGTATTCTGGGGAGAGTTTGCACTAAAAAATTAAAATATTCATTAGAGACCATTTCAGATCATTCCAACTCTTCCGCTTCTGTCTCTTTCATTTCCATCTTCTTCCCTCCCCAGTATAAAAGGAGGATACGATCAGTATTTGCTTTAATGTCTCGAGCTGCTTGTCACTCTTACCCGGGGAGAGTTTGTTAAACAGCACTGATCCTGGTGGAGTAGACTTTCTACAATTTAAAGTGCACATTTTTTGAAACTCCCTCCTCATGACCTTTAACTTACCAGGAATTCTCCAACCTCAATGAAAACCTCTGTTTCCTTTCTCTGCTCTGCTTAAGTCCTCTTTATTGACTTTCCGATTGACTTCTTTCATTCTTCAGTAATTACTACAGTTCAACCCACTGTTTTCTCTGTAATTCACAAACTATTCTTTGGCTCATTACCTTGCATTATTTATGTGGGACAATGATTATTCCACACCCGTAGAGACGTCATTTATTAGAACTATGGTGTACAGAATGAAGCAGCAACGTTACAACTGGAAAACATTTTTAAACCTAAGAAGTGCACCGTGATAATGTTCGGACTTTGCCCAGTATTGACTGAAATGAAAATTGGCTTCAGTAAGATGATGTTTTTCCTCTGAATGAATGAAATCTTTGACTACTTGAAAACTTTCCATTCCTTTTATTGAAAAAAAAAACAGTGAGTCCTTTCATCAAAATTAGCCAAAGCTTTACTAAGCACTGAAACTAACCTTCATGTGTGGCTTGCACAGAATGGCTAAAATGATAATGATAGACATTAGCAGGTATTGATGAAGGTACAGAGCAAATGGAACTCTGTACACTGCTGGGGGGATTGTAAATGAGCGTAACCACTCTGGAAGACCGGTTGGCAGTACCTATAAAAGGCGAACATCTGCCTAGCCTATGACCTAGGAATTCCACTCCTAGGTGTAGACCCAATAGGAAGACGATGAAAAATCATGGACAAGAATGCTTATGGCAGTATGAGAATCTATTATAGCTCCAAACTGAAAACTACCCATGTAAGAACAGATAAATAAATTGTGGTATATTCATACATGTAATACTACACTGCAATGAGGACTGAATTAACATATAGGAACATGGCTGAATTTCACAAACGTAATATTGAACAAAAGAAACCAAATACAAGAAAAAAAGCATACTTAAATGATTTTATTTACATCAAGGTAAAAAATAGGAGAGTACTCACTGGAGGGCAGTTGAGGGGGCTGAGGGTTACATGAGTGTGTTTAGTTTGTGAAAATTAATCAAGTTATCTGTTTTTTGGTGTGTGTGTACTTTTCTGTATAATTCTTCTACTAAATTTACAAGGAGAGGGAAAGAATGGGAGAGACAGAAAGGTGAGAGTGAATGAGAGAATGTGAGAGAGAGAGGCAGACAGACACTGGTGAAGAAACAAGCTAATCTCTTCACTGACTGCATTTCAGGTAGATACGCAGACAAAGGAGTAAAATTGACAAAGTTTATTTTATTTTTTAAATTAATTTATCTTATTTTGGGTCGCGTTGGGTCTTCATTGCTGTGCGCGGGCTTTCTCTGGTTGCAGCGAGCGGGGGCTACTCTTCGTTGAGGTGCACAGGCTTCTCATTGCGGTGGCTTCTCTTGTTGTGGAGCACGGGCTGTAGGCAGGCAGGCTTCAGTAGTTGTGGCACGTGGGCTCAGTAGTTATGGCTCGTGGGCTCTAGAGTGCAGGCTCAGTAGTTGTGGCGCACCGGCTTAGTTGCTCCGTGGCATCTTCCTGGACCAGGGCTCAAACCCATGTCCCCTGCATTGGCAGGCGGATTCTGAACCACTGCACCACCAGGGAAGCCCAAGTTTACTGTTGACAATCCTTTCTTTCCCTTTTGGGACCTCCTCACTAATCTCACTACCATGAATTTACAATCTTTACTGTTTCTTTTTCTGTACTACAATTACCATCAGGTGGTATTATAGGTTTTTTTTGTTTTTGTTTGTTTGTTTTTTTGGCCACGTGGCATGTGGGATCTTAGTTCCCCAACCAGGGATCAAACCTGGACCCCAGCAGTGAAAGCGCAGAGTCCTAACCACTGGACAGCAGGGAAGTCAAAAGAGTTTGAAAAGGAATAGATACATGTATATGTATAACTGAATCACTTTGCTGTACACCTGAAACTAACACAACATTGTTAATCAACTCTACTCCAATATAAAATTAAAAAGTTAAAAAAAATAAAATTACTGTCAGGAACAGATGTCCACCAATCATTTCTTTCCAAGTGTAGACAAAAAGGGTGTTCCATCTCTCCCAGGGGCAGCTTCATTTCAAGACTCACAATGTGAAATAATAAGTCTTTAGTCACCTACTGAAGGAACTTCAGCAGCTGGAGGCAAGTTTAGGGGGTTAGGGCTCCTGAAATCGCATTGGTTAGGCTTGTGCCTGCCATTCTCATGAGTAACCCCATCATTGATGGAGCATAGTTCACCGTTTTCTTTAACAAATCATTCTTTATACTTTTATTATAGAAACTAATAATTCCGTTTTGTAATATATTACTGACATGCTTATCACATCCATGACACGCTTATCACATCCCAGTTCCTTGAAGGCTGGGACCATCTTTCATTCATCCCTTTATCTCCAATGACCAAGCACAGTGTTTGATGTGTAGTAGGCAATCCATCAAGCCTGCTGGGAATTTTACCATATCACTGAAGATCATCTAGTTCCCATGCAATTTATACTTCTCCAAGACACAGAAAAATAAAGAACCCTCCCAAATTCTTTGTGTGATGTGTCTGTACAACATGCATACCGAAATCTGGCAAGCACTGCACAAAGAAAACTAGAAATCAACAGAACTCATGCATATAAATGTAAACATCCTTTATCAAATAGGAACAGCTAGGATCTGGTAACACATTAAAACAGTAAAACTTCATGACTCAGTAGAGATTATTCTGGAAATACAAAGATTGGTATTAGGGAATGTATTAATATCACTTACCACATTTACAGATTTAAGGAAAACACGATCATCTCTGTAGACACAGTAAAGGTAATTGTCTCGTGTCCCCTGCATCCGCAGGTGGACTCTCAACCACTGCGCCACCAGGGAAGCCCAGAAATCAACAGTATATAAATACAAGTTAGAAGACATAATGAAAGAAAAGACCCCATTTAGAATAGTACTCCCAGAGATAAAACTTAACGGGAAATGTGGAAAGTTAGATGAAAACTTTAAGACATTTCTGAAGGACACAAAATAAAACTTAATAGATGGAAAAAAATCTCATGTATTTGGAATCAGAATACATGGCAACAGAAAGCTGTCATTCCTCCTAATGGAGTTTATGAAGTTAATGTAATCCTAATAAAAATATCAATGAGTTTAAAGAAACGAAACTAGCTGATTCTAAAGTCTATATGGAAAAGCAAACAAACAAGGAGAGCCAGGAAAATTCTGAGAAAGAAGAGAGATTAAATGGGACTAACGCTACCAGATGTTACAACACACTATGAGGCCTTCATAATTGAATCAATGGGATATAAGCACATGAATAGGTAGACAGACCAATGGAAGAAGATTAAGAAGAATAGACCCCATCACTTACAGGTCTTTGTATATAATAAACGTCACGTTATTGGGGTAAGGGGTCAGCCACGTGAAAAAGGAGAGCTGGATCCACTTATGACAGGATAAATTCCAGATGGGCCGAAGATTTAAGTGTTGAAAATAAATGAAACCATAACAGGTCTAGAAGAAAAGGACAAAATACCTTTATAAACTTGGAATGGGGAAAGCCAATTTAAATTCTGACTCAAAATCAGGAAGGTTAAAAAAAACAAAACTAAACTAAACACAGAAAAGAAAACAGATGGAAATCTTTCCTTACTTGTTCCAGATAACTGAAGCTTATTTCGTTACATAAGATGTTAGTAGAAAAAGAAATGTTTGGAAAGATAGGATAATAGATAACACAAATATAATTGGGACAGGCCTCTTTTCATGAGATGACGATGCTCACCATCTCTCTTTGCTTTTATGCTCCATCCTGACAAATACGACAGTTATACAGCAAATTGAGCCATAATTTACATACCACAATTTCCATAGCTAATGCTATGCCTTTCTGACCCATTCTATCACATTTTAAATACTTAAGAATATCCACCCAGAGACAGGCGGGCTTTAGATGGGGATGTTTCTTTTTTTTTTTGCGGTACTACGTGGACCTCTCGCTGCCGCGGCCTCTCCCGCTGCGGAGCACAGGCTCCGGACGCGCAGGCTCAGTGGCCATGGCTCACGAGCCCAGCCGCTCCGCGGCATGTGGGATCTTCCCAGACCGGGGCATGAACCCGTGTCCCCCGTATCGGCAGGCGGACCCTCAACCACTGCGCCACCAGGGAAGCCCTAGATTGGGATGTTTAACGGGGCACCCATGCTTTCCCTCTTCCAAGCACCAAAACTGCTTGATGTGAGGTTCCAAAACTTTGAAAAATAATACCAATTTTTTTTCCTCCCGTGAAGTATTTTAATTAATTTATTTTTAACATCTTTATTGGAGTATAATTGCTTTACAATGGTGTGCTTTTTTTAAATGCAAGTCCTTCTAATAAATACAGAAAAAAATTGGGAATAATGGCATTGGAGGATAGTCTTCAAAAACTTGGGAATAAAGGATGTAGGTCTGTTCTCCTCTAATAGCCATACTATAAAATTAACACAAAACTGGTCTCATCAGGGATATTCAGGCATGTCACCTTAAAGACAAGTGATGCAAAGACAAGACTTGACCATGGCTGATTAAAGATACTTCTTTAACTAAGCAAGAGAAGGAACTGACGTGTCCATCGGAGAGGAGTTGGTCAGCAATGGACATATGGACAAAGGACAGAGTGATAAAGTCTCCACCATAGCGGAGTCTGAAGGATTGCTCTTGATTCCTTTCCCTCTGATGGCAACCATGTGTCCTGGCCAGGGACAGTCCAGGTTTACGGCTCCTGTTCTGGTGTAATTATTTAAGTGTCTCCTTTCATTCTCAGAATAAAATGAATGAGAAGTTATATGGGCATCCTGTTCCTAAACCTTCAGCCTTCTCTGTCTCACCTGCTTTCTCAGCTCGGTCTCCTTGGTGCTAAACCTTCTCTAAGTTTCTTCAGACTGTTTGATGACCTGTTCTAACTTCTGATTGGCATCTTCCCAACTGGCGTATTCCTCCTCCCCCATAGCATCTCAGGTGCAAATGAGGTACCCACCTCGCATCCACCTAGACTTTAGGCTAGTGGGGAGCTTGGCTCCATGGGTAAAAAGCATCCAAGTAGGAGTCAAGGTGAGAGGGATATTAAGCCAATGGAACTTTAATGTTCTGGTCCCATTGACAATAATTAAAAGAGTGAGGTAATTGTAGTTAGAATAATGGATACCAAGATAAACCAGACAGTAAAAGATGTATAGAAAAATAATAAGAAACAAAGGTTAATTACCCTTGGAAAAGTCATTAGGCAATTACTGCTCTCCTGCTTGCTTTTTTTTTGTGAGCAAGAAAAAAAAAAAGTTTGGAGCTACCACATGATCCTGCAACCCCATTCCTGGGCATATATCTGGAGAAAACCGTAATTCAAAAAGATACACGCACCCCAGTGTTCACTGCAGCACTATTTACAATAGCCAAGACATGGAAGCAAGTTAAATGTCCACCAACAGCTGAATGTATAAAGAAGATGTGGTATATATATATATATATGAATATTACTCAGCCATAAAAAAGAATAAAATAGTGCCATTTGCAGCAACATGGATGGACCTAGAGATTGTCATACTAAGTGAAGTAAGCCAGACAAAGACAAATATCATATGATATCATCTATATGTGGTATCTAAAAAAAAGAAAAATAATACAAATGAACTTATATACAAAACAGAAATAGATCCACAGACATAGAAAAGGAATAGACGCACAGACATATAATTACCAAAGGGCAAGTGGGGGGAGGGATAAGTTAAGACTTTGGGATTAACATATACACACTACTATATATAAAATATAGATAACCAACGAGGACTTACTGTATAGGACAGAGAACTATGTTCAATATTTTGTAATAGCCTATAAGGGAAAAGAAACTGAAAAAAAAAATATATGTATAACTGATTTACTTTGTTGTACACCTGAAACTAACACAACACTGTAAATCAACTATACTTTAATAAAAAAAAAGCTTATTATTGTAGGCCACCAATGTACTGTGATTATTTATTATGCAGCATCATTGTGGCAATAGATAACTGAAAAAACACTTTCCTAATTCTTATATAATGGTATTCCTTTATTTCTTTAAAAAGAAGAAAGATTACAATTTAAGAATGGCATCTGTTCCTAAATTTTATGGTGGAAGGTCTGATGTCAGCCATTGGTCAGCCCCAAATATACTGGAGAATCTAGAGCATTTGGGATCTTTTAGGCTTCTTCAGGAAGAGACCGTCTTGTATATTGATTGTCCTTGTCAGAGAAGTGATAGAGGACATATTTGGGGGCAAAATTTGTACTATGAATTCATTTTGAAAAAAGTATTTCTCTAATAACATTGAAAGGAGAAGTCTTCCTCTATCTCAGAGACCAATGTCCCAGGGCTAATCAACTTTCCTTCCTTTCAGTTCTCCAGAGTAATGGTACCTTGCTGCATGGAGCTGCCAGGGAGAGGAGCTGTAACTACCCCAAGTTCAATGTTCTCTTTTTGTTCATTTTAATTTTAATTTAATTATAATTTTTAAGGTCACATATACCTTTGGGTGAAAATAAGATATACAGGAGTAAGGACAACAAATTTTTATATATTGGAGGAGAAACTGGTTAGGGATATTGGTTAAAATGTTTGTCTCAGACCTATGGTTGCCAAGGGGGAGGGGGGTGGGGGAGGGATGGAGTGCGAGTTTGGGATTAGCAGATGCAAACTATTATATATAGAATGGATAAACAACAAGGTCCTACTGAATAGCACAGGGAACTATGTTCAATATCCTGTAATAAACCATAATGGAAAAGAAAAAAAAACGTCTTGGAAAAGAGAAAGAGTATCTGATGTTTGGACTTTATCTTCACATGGAACAGAGTATCATCCCTAACCATCATGCATTCAAATTCTGGCTCATAATTTACGAGATGTAAAGGCTGCTTTTCTGATTGCTTGAAATGACTAATGGGCCACAAAAGAACTGGACACAAAAAACACTTCATACAATGTTTGTTCAAGAAATATTATTTTTCATGATACTGTCCTCAAGCACCTTATAGTCTAATGTGGAAAATAGGCATCAATCAGGTAATGAGCCAAACTGCTGTAGAATTATAATTGTGTGAACAATGAAAGAGGCCTCACCTTTGAGATGTTCTGAGTAGGACCCTCAGCAAGGTTAGTATTTTGAGGCCGCCGTACTTGGTGCTGTGAGTGTATAAAAAGAGATTGGGGGGCTTCTCTGGTGGCGCAGTGGTTGCGAGTCCGCCTGCCGATGCAGGGGATGCGGGTTCGTGCCCCGGTCTGGGAAGATCCCACATGCCGCGGAGCGGCTGGGCCCGTGAGCCATGGCCGCTGAGCCTGCGCGTCCGGAGCCTGTGCTCCGCAACGGGAGAGGCCACGACAGTGAGAGGCCCGCGTACCGCAAAAAAAAAAAGAGATCGGATACAGATTTAGCATCCAGAAAGTTCCCTTAGGACATGACTTTGGGCCTGGAGGATAAGTAAGCATTACCGAGTTGAAGAACTGGCTTGAGGGTGTGGTCGAGAAATACGTCAAGTACATGGGATCCCTGTTTATTTTCCCATTAAATGATCTAATCCTCAATGGTATTAAAATTTTTCTTCCAAACACACTAAAAATGTGTTGTGACTAATATTTTCTGACTGCAAACATCCTCCAGAACTTTTTTCCAATTCGCAAACAAAGCATATGAATTCTGCATCACATTCAAGGTTAGCGTGGGGACTAGGTTATGATGACGCTTCTTAGAGATAAAGACTCTACTTAACAGTTTTCATTCAAGAAACACTGAGTTGCCCACTCCATGCCAGGTACCATACCAGGTGGTTGTTTTCCCCACATTCTCCCGTATACTTTATTTATTTAATTTTCAATTGAAGTATAGTTGATTTACAAAGTTTCAGGTGTACGGGAAAGTGATTCAGATTCTTTTCCATCATAGGTTATTACAAGACCTTGAATACAGTTCCCTGTGCTATACAGCAAATCCTTGTTGTTTATCTATTTTATACATAGTAGTGTGTATCTGTTAAACCTAAATTTCCAATTTACTCCCCCCTACCCTTTTCCCTTTTGTAACCGTAAGTTTGTTTTCTATGTCTGTGAGCCTACTTCTCTTTTGTAAATAAGTTCATTTGTAACATTTTTTTTAGATTCCACATATAAGTGATATCATATGATATTTGTCTTTGTCTGACTTACTTCACTTAGTATGATAATCTGTAGGTCCATCCACGTTGCTGCAAATGGCATTATTTCATTCTTTTTTATGGCTAATATTCCATTGTATATATATACCACATCTTCTTTATACATTCATCTGTTGATGGACATTTAGGTTGTTTCCATGTCTTGCCTAATGTGAATAGTGCTGCTATGAACACTGGGGTGCATGCATCTTTTTGAATTAGAGTTTTCGTCTTTTCCACAAATATGCCCAGGAGTGGGATTGCTGGATCATATGGTAGTTCTATTTTTAGTTTTTTAAGGAACCTCCATACTGTTCTCCACAGTGGTTGCACCAATTTACATTCCCACCAACAGTGTAGGAGCAAACCAGGTGTTTTTTAAAACTGTGACATGAAACGGATCGTTTAGTAGTTCAAACATTTGTTGTCATCTAAAGATTTTTATTTAGGAACATTATGAAATGTCAAAAAATACTATGAAATAATTATTACACAGATGTAGGTACTTCTGATCAAAGTATATATTCTGAAATATATCAGTGATGTGCAGGGAATTGCAGACAGAATTCATTCGATTACATGGTATTGGAGCTCGTATTAGAAGACTATGTTTCAGAGCAGAAGTGATCCCTGGTGTGTAAGATTTAGTGAGTTCAAATGGAAGGTTGTATTTGGCTAAACCCAGAAGCACTGCCACATGAAGGTGCTTAGCTCTTGTTTAACTTGCATTGAAACTACCGGCAAGGTTAGTATCAGGAAAATTGCCATGGTAGGATGTATTAGCAAGTTTTCAGTCCTTTTAATAGCATCTCTGCTTTACTAACTGGGTTTGCCTTTCTGTTTCCTTCTCTCTGGTTTCTTATTTCTCCCCAAGTCCCTTACTAACTCAATAGAAGATTTAGAAAGACACTCACTTTCTTTGGGCTTATTTTTAACCTAGTTTTTTTTTTTTTCTTCATTTATTATTTCCTGGAGAAACATGTGACCCAAACTGAGACATACATTTATTCTTGTCTCACATTTGTGTGATAGAGGAGTGGCCGCCCAGATGCCATCGAGACGGTGTTTTCTGATTTGTGATGCTAAGCTGGGACTCAGTTGGCAAGTCAGACACCAATGTCTGTAGGAGCCATGAAAGGGAAGACCTCACCTTTGTGATGCTGTGACTCCCAAGCAAGGTTAGTCTGATATCTGCAGAGGAAGACGGAAGCAGGAAGAACAGAGCTTGCCCTCAGAACCAAGCTGAACGTCTGGAAGTGGACGGTGCTCGCAGATGCCATCGGTAACATCTCTCTTAGCAGGAAGCATAATGGTAACTCACACCTACAGCGTGAGTTTACGAGGTCTTACTCACTGAAGAGTATACCATGTGATTCTCACAACCACCTTGGATTCCAGAAATCAGCCTGCTCGCGTTGGCTTGCACACAGTATATGGGTTGTATACTTCACTTCAAGAGCTCTTTAGGGAGCAGGCACGTTTTGAGATAGAGGACTTAACGGACACCGTCTGCATGCTGTGAAACCATATCTCTGTAGCTTTCACAAACAGCTATAAATCTCCCACTGACTGTTAGTGGGTGCATATTTAGACCTGGTGGGTTGTGTTAAAAATCTCAGATATCTTTGTTCCTTGGGGGGGTCTTTGCAGTGGGCTGAGTCCTCTCTTGGAAACCTCTCTTCCTTTTCCTTTGTGGCAGACGCTTCATCGTGGGTCATGATTACAAAAGTATCCATGAGACGATGGGGTGGAGGGGAAGGCTGGGGGGCAGGCAGGGGGAGGGGGAAGATCCTTGACCAGGCGACCACTCTCTCTAGACCCGTGAGCCCCCTTCTGCTATTCGTTCTGTCCTTACTGTTATTTCCCTGAGTACTTCTAACAATCTGAAATTATTTTGCTAATTTCTTAATTGTCTGTCTCCCCCTTTAGAATATACACTCCATAAGGGGTAGCCCTTGCTACCACCATGCCCCGAGCCCTGTACCTGGTACAGGTCCATACTAAGCTTTCAAGAAATACTTGCTGAATGTATGAATGAGGTCATCTTACATTTCACTTCATTATATCTCTAATTAAAACATTCATCACTTTTCATTCACTGGGAGCCTGAAAGGGAGTAAAACCATAGAGTTCACATAGTCTACCTCCACTGTTTAACAAATGAAGAAATTGAAGCCCCACAAGTTGTGGGTTTTTTTTTCCAAGGTCAGAGCCAGGACTAGAGCCAGGTCACTTTTCCTCATCCAGCCCAGTGCCCTTCCTGCCTCACCCTGACCGCTCATAGAGAAGGACCACGTTTATAAAAGGTTCTAATGATCAGTCCTCTTTTGCACAAAGCTTACCACTGCAGGCTTCATGCATGCGAACTGAAGAGAAAGCATTCTGTGAAATGGTTTGTAAACTCCAGGAACTGATGACGTTGGTAGGGTTCCATACTTTGAAAGAAAGTATGGTTACATTATTGAAAGAACCAGACTGAAAATGGCTTTGAGGTTGAGAGGAGCGTGAAATCAATCTGGTAAATGAGGGGTAACAAGGGCTAATTTAGAACACCACTGGGTCAATAGATTGCGCTAACAATATATATTGTGTTCTATCAATTTCCCGAGATCTTTATTTGCGGCAGGAATAACTCTTAAAAACATAGCTGTATGCAGGAAGATTTGTACTCTAAGATAATGTTCTGAAATTCCATCCTATAATTCCCTTAGGAGTCCAACACCCCACCATGTCATCCTTGGAAAGCAAGAACAATAGTCTCGTTCTCATGGTTGTCTGATTTCCGAGATGCTAACTCTCTCTTTAGAACCACGGCCAAAGGGAGAAAGTTCACCTCTGTAGAGAGAGGACAGATATCTGGAGAAGACATCTCTTCCTTAATATATCTGATCTGTTGAACTTTATTTTGCTTTTCCACTTTGCTATTTTAAGTAGCCTGGCTTTTGATCCTAACAATAACGATAAATAACAATGATGGAGCAGCTACAATGCAGGAAGCCCTGATCTGAGCACTTCATAGATATTAACCCACACGGACCTCACAGTTACCCTTATGATGTGAGGATCCACACTTACCAGTGAAGAAGCTGAGCTTGTAAGTGGTGGAACTGGGATGTGAGCCCAGGCAGTTTGGCACCAGTGCCCACCAACCTAGTCACTGTCACGTCTCATCTTTAATCTGATTTGAAGTGATATTCTCACTGTAACATTTATTCTAAGGAGCGAAAAGATCCACTACTCCGTGAAGCCTTGGGATCCAGTACTTTCTTTTTTGGGGGGGATCCAGTACTTCCTTTTCAATACCCACACTTGATCAGATCCTTAGTTACCCCTCCCACGCCGTTGCTCCAGCTCCAAGAAGCAGGGACACTACGTTGCATCTTGGTATTGCCAATTGTTAGCATAGTAGCTAACAAATACAGATAACAGATGTTCAAACAGTCTTTGTTCATTGAGTGAATGAACTTTCCAAATCGATTGCCATTCCTTTCATTTTGTTAATAATATAGCAAAGCCTTACAAGTCATCTGCAAATGTTATTGCTTAATTAGTAGTTAATTTAGCTAAACCTCTGGGGAAGTGGGCCGTGTGGACAGCAAGGAAGTAGAAGAGGAGGCACAATATTGATTGAAACCTTTGACGTAAGTACAATCAAATACTAATATTAATCGTCATCAGCAGAAGAATCAATTTGATTTGATTTTTGCTGTCCCTAGGCGCTTACGTCTTCCCCATTGCAATCCTATTTCCACGTGACCATCAGCAGTTTCTATAGGCTGGTGATACTTTGTAACTCAAAACAGACTTGATTTTCTAGGTTCCGTATTCCATCACAGCAGTGAGTAAAGAGAAGGATATGCCGTCATATTCAGGTTTTACAAAAAAAAAAGAAGGGAGGAAGACAGGTATACTTGCTCTTGTTAGCAATTGCCCTGGATCACTAAGGAAGCTCCCTAAAACTTGTTTTTCGTCTCCCTATAATCTCTCCACTTCTATATCTATCTAACAGTTCTGCTAACAGAAACGTGATCACATCACCCTTCCTCTATCTAAAGTCCTTTGAAGGCTCCTCAATGCCTTCGGGATGAGTGAGACTCCATATATGGCCCCAAAGTAGTTATCACAACTAGACTCTACTTCCTTCCCAGACCTGCCCCACACCCTGCTATGTCCACTCATCTCCGCTCACTATGGCCGTATTGAACCACTGTGCGTTTTTTTGTTTTCCTCCTGGAACACACCACTCTCACATGCCTTTTTTTTTTTTTTTTAACATCTTTATTGGAGTATCATTGCTTTACAATGGTGTGTTAGTTTCTGCTGTATAACAAAAGGAATCAGTTATACGTATACGTATATCCCCATATCCCCTCCCTCTTGCGTCTCCCTCCCACCCTCCCTAGCCCACCCTTCTAGGTGGTCACAAAGCACAGAGCTGACCTCCCTGTGCTATGCAGCTGCTTCCCACTAGCTATCTAGTTCACATTTGGGAGTCTCACATGCGTTTGCACAGAGTTCTATCTCTCGAAAATGCCTTCCTGCCTGCACACGCATCCTTCTCCTCCCGGGATGGAAAGGTAAAGCTATTGCTCAAGGTCAGGCTTACTCATTGCCTCCTCTGCGCTTTTTCTGCCCCTCTGACTCCATTATCACAGCAGCCTGGTAGGAGCGCAGTTTGTAACTCCTCATTCATGCTTCCTGCTTCTCTCTGCCTTTGCCAGACATGCCCACCAACCCCCAGCCCACCAACTGGGCTTTCATTCACATTTCTCTCAGCATTGTGTCCACCTGTCCTTACACCACAACTATCTTGAAGACACTCAATTCTGGTGGCACTGTCTACAGGCATTCAACATTGCTCCTCGTCTGCTAGACCTGTGAGGTCACAGGATTACAGAGAGGAGACAGTATTATTATGTCCCATTTACAGAGCTGTGATGTTAGTGGTCCGGATAGGGTGTTACCCTGGGTACGTAGTTCCTAATTATTTAGAGTGGCTGCCATGCTTCTGGGATTTTGCAGCCATTAGGGAAGTTTGGAAGAATGCTGACGAGATGCTACAGGCATAAAACAAAACATGGGCATCTGATGCAGGTCAGGTGTGAGAGTAGCGGGCAATACAGAAAATGCGATGGGGGTAGACTGTCCATGAAAGACAAACAGAGACAACGGAGCTGGCTGGTTCTCAGCAGTCCCAGCCCAGGTCAGTAACCACTGGCTCTGACTACTCCGTGCTGTCCTTGCTTGTCGTATGTCCCCTAAAGTGAACAAAAAGGTCTCTGCCTTGTTTATTTCCACAGGTCAAGGCCACTGACACAGAGCTCTAGTTGTCAGCAGTGAGCATGTGTATCTTGGCGGTGACCACATTTTCCTAGGTCCCGTGACTTTTAAAAGATTTGGGTGATAAAACTGAAGGACATTTGGGTAGAAATCAATCTTAATGCACATCAGTTCTCAGAAGATATTTCAGATGTGCTACCCCATTCATCAAAAAAGGAAAGAGAAACCATTTTCTGATGTGAAAAAGAGAAGGGAGCTGCTTACGCGTCTACGAATTAGGTCATTATTACTTACCCTGAGGCTGAAAGCTAACCAAAAGTGAAAGCCATAATGGATGACAGAGATTGCCCGTCTCCATTAGGGGTGTCAAACATGGCACTTGACAACAGCACTGGCAATAACGTGGGTCCCTAAGAGGACGACCGAATTCACTAACACACTGATGTCAGACTTCAGAATAGCTTTTAGTTGCAGACTTTCAATCTTTGTCATCTCCAGTCGGATATAAACAAACAAGTGATCTAAGGGAGAACGGCTACATAGCATGCTGTTACACATGTAAAAGAACTAACCAACTTCCTCTAAGTTGATTAAAAAACAAAATGAACACCTGTTCTTAGTACGTATTTAATTAAATACGTATCTGCAGTATGTATTTAATTAAAACCAGTATGATCTTAGCAAGGCAGAAGAAAGATCATTAATACTTAGGAGTGCATGTCAACCCAGAGACAAAACCTATAGAAACAGGGATTTTTCTCTGCATATGTGTCTTTGCAGACCAAAGGTGATGCTCTGTGTTGTTTTAAGAACAGTGACTCTAGAGTGTAACCATTGCTATCAATAATTAATGCCACACATCTATGCATTTAGGGATTATTTGTCATCTCAAAGCCCTTGCAAATTGCCTTATTTGCCCCTCTAGGACAGAAATCACTGCATCAGTTGCTGAAAAATATTCAGCTCTGTGGTAGAACATAACAGCTGTTTGATACCAAATAACAACACGACACAACGACTGAAGAGAAATGCAGTCGAATTCTGAAACCAATTAAAATTACAGGGATAAATTAGGTAGGAGGAATGTAATTATCCAAGTTGAGATCTGGGCAGGCTAACAGGACAAATAATGACCTCATCTTTTACAGAGATTTAATAAGGAAATCAGTTACTTAATTTTTCCTTTAAATGTTAAGTTTTTCCGTCCGTAGGGCCTGGAGGAAGTGGCTTAAATGATTCTGCATTTGTTTTAGCAAATGTGTACAATGGGAAATGAGGCCATGTTGCTGCTTTTTGGTTCAGTCTCATAGCCCTCCATGGGTCCATCTGGAAAACTTCTACTGCTGCTCCAAGCCTGAATACAGACCACGTTTTCTTTCAAAGTTTAGGTCTAAACCCCAAACTATAGTTGGTACAATATCCATTTTCCCAAGGGGGCTCCCCACAATAGGGTTCAGGGGAGATCAGTGAATATATTCTATCTTTTTTACAAACTTAGGAAAAAGGGACACTGCTGTCAATAAAGATATCCTAGGTTTTTGGGACAAGCATCTCAAAAAGGGGGTTTGTGATGACCCAACATGCTATATAACACTTCTATTTCAGACAAGTAATGGCATCTTTGAAACACAGGACTCCAGCAGGACTTAGCATTGGTGCCATCCTCTCCAGGTCTAACAGGGATTTAGCTTGCACTGTTTTCCCTAAGGGATTCAAGTTAGGATTTCCCTTTCATGTTTCGAGCCACTGGTGAATCATCTCACATAGGAAACAGAATGAATGTAATATGAGGAAAACTATACAAAGAGCTTCTTGCACCAACCTCAGTTGGAATAAAAGTTTCCTTCTTTCAGGAAGACTCTGAACTTGCAAGGAAGTTTTAATGCTCAGATGCCATCCTTACTATTGGAAGCCAAACACCAGAACATTAGGGGCCATTTTTATCATCAGTAAAAGGAACATCACTCTACGAAGTGTCACCTGAGAAGGAGAACCTGTCATTCTATCTGTTATAATAATAAACACAACTGCAGCCAACTGCATCCTTGCCCTTGGGGAGTTGGGGACAAAAAAAATCTATGAAAAGGGAGTAGAGATTGAGTCATTGGCAAAACATTTATTTATTTATTTTTTGGTTTGGCCGCACTATACGGCATGAGGTATCTTAGTTCCCCGACCTGGGATCGAACCCGGGCCCCCTGCATTGGGAGCATGGAGTCTTAACCACTGGACCGCCAGGGAAGTCCCAAAACTTATTTTTATTGACTCCCAACAGACAAATTAGGTATTAGACCTTTTATGGAGTTCTAAGGGAATAACTGTATTTTCTCAAATATGGAGCCTTAGGGAGTTAGGGCCGTAGACTCAAGTGGACTACTGACCTCACTGGGGATTCTTTACAAACATACATAGGAATAAACAAGCTATCTCAGGAATCTTTTATTCAAACCTATTTAATAACCAAAAATTATGGGCCAAGAGACATAATATCCCATAGTTAAAGACTGAACTCTGTAAACATTCGTGAATTATAGTTGAATAAAATATAGAAATGTAGCATGTTGCATTTTCCACTGAATAAATTGGACTGCTTTCTTTCTTTTCTTTTAAAGAATCACTCTGTTGGGCTCCCCTGGTGTCGCAGTGGTTGAGAGCCCCCCTGCCAATGCAGGGGACACGGGTTCCTGTCCCGATCCGGGAGGATCCCACATGCCACGGAGCAGCTGGGCCTGTGAGCCACGGCTGCTGAGCCTGCGCATCCGGAGCCTGTGCTCCGCAACGGGAGAGGCCCCAGCGGTGAGAGGCCCGCATACCGCAAAAAAAAAAAATCACTCTATTACTTTTTAAATTATTTTTTTTAAATTAATTAAATTTTGGCTGCACTGGGTCTTCGTTGCTGCGTGCAGGCTTTCTGTAGTTGCAGCGAGCGGGGGCTACTTTTCATTGCGGAGCGCAGGCTTCTCATTGCAGTGGCTTCTCTTGTTGTGGAGCACGAGCTCTAGACGCGCAGGCTTCAGTAGTTGTGGCACATGGGCTCAGTAGTTGTGGTGCACGGGCTTAGTTGCTCTGCGGCACGTGGGATCACACATTTAGGCTGAGCCTGTGGAGTTCCAAGCCTAGGGCTATTTTCTTCAAACTTATAAAGATGCAAAAGATGTAAGTTGTCTCTCAGGATCAAGGTCAAATGCAGAATCGCTGTATGTTTTCCAACCTTGACCCATCACACAACCTCCTGATGAAAATACTTTGAAGGAAAGGGTTCATGCATGTTACGAAGGGAAAAGATGGGTGAAGAAGGACAAAGAAAGAATATTGCAGACGACAAAGGGGTCTAAAAAATGGTTTGACACAGATATAAAATTTTGAAAGTTTTGACCATTAGTAACAGTTCAAAAAAACTGGAAGAGAATGAGAGCCTTCTTTTAGCTGTTTGTCCACCTCTTCCTCCCCAACTCCCCAAAAGATATCCATGGGGTACATCCCAGTAGCATTACAGACAAGCCCTTGGGAGTTGTCATGGACCCACTGCAGTTGGCATAATCATCATCTAGTTCGGACCATGTTACTGCGAGCCATGCGGGGTAACTGATTTTGCAGAGCTACACTTTGTCAGCAGGAGTTATCCCAGACGGATGAGAACGTGGTCTGAACCTGGCAGATGCTGGATGTAGAATCCCACACACCTCATTTCACTTTATTAAGCTATTCCCATTTGTAGCACATTTTCTTGGTGATAAAATTAAAAATATTAGTAGAAGAATAAATGGATCAAGTTAGAGAAGTTAAAAGCTAAACTTAGTCTAGGCAGGAACCACCAGAGGGGCCTCCTCTGAGCACACAGAGCCTGGAGGGATCATCGCTGCTGACACCCCTTTGTAAATGAGGGCACATTTTTCTTGCATTCATAGCTCTGGGGATAATTTATTGTCAGTGTTATGTTTATTAGAAAGGAATGGAACCAGAACTTCTGGTTTCTGAGATGATAAAATAGGAAGATTCATACTACCGTATAGGTACTTTTTCAGAAGTCTTTGTGGAGACTGCATCATTAGAACCTTCAAATATCTTTTAAGACACTTTGAACAATACTCCTTAAAAATTCAGGTAAGCAAGGATTCTCCTTCCGAGATGACAAATGTCATCGCCAGCATCACCTGAATTGTGAAATGAGGAGCATAAAAGGATCTGAAGTTCTTCTTATCTCATCATCTCATATATTATATATCATATCATGCCAACATTATGAACTAGAGAGGTCATTCTGTGTCCAATAAATAGAACTATTTGTAGCTTATAGAGACTTTCACATACTTGATCCCAAGTGACCACTTCATTCATGTAAAAACAGTTCCAAGAATATCTAGCAAGCTCTCTGCTCAGGAATTGTCAGATTATAACTATCTGGACGCTTGCAAAGTGCAACTGGAATTCTCTATGTAAGTCACATGCACACAGAAACATACTTTTCAGGAGGCGGTTGACAAACATTTGGTGACAAACTAAAGTTCTCATTTAATTACTTCGGCCACGATCAGATCTAAAATATCCCTGTCTGGCTTATTTATTCTGTGCAACAGATCGAAAACGATTTCCCTGGTATTCATTTCCAGGAGAGTTTAGTAGGATATTTGGATTTTGTAAATTTTAGTAAGTTAGAGAAAATCTGATTAGATTGAAAAGGTACATAAATCCCAACCTTATTATCTCAATAAGTGCCCTGCATATTTATGAATTCTCCTGTAGCACCAGTGAGAAGCTGAAAACCATAATTACTTCAAAATTTGACACGAGTCAGTTTTCTGAAACTGTCCTAAAGTCACAGGAATAGTGACGAGGTAATGAATTTGTTTTCTATTTCTATGGAAAGTTACCAAATTTCTAGCTGCACAATTAACATCAGCCAGCTGTTAGCCTCAATAAATAGGAGCAAATGCATTTCTCTCTCTATCCTTTTAGACCTAAGATCATCTTTCATTTTGCGATGAAAACCCAGGCATATCTAAGAATTGTTAGCTGAATCTGTAATAGTTCGAACACTGATTCTCCCAATGGCTCCAAACAGGTGGTGACCCCACGACAAACAAACCTGAACAAATATTTCCCTCAGTAAATATTTCCCGGTGATTTAAAAGATCATGGGTCATAAATGCGGTGCTCAATGTGAGGCATGCCAGATGGAGCCTTTTAAAAGGGTGACTATTATGATCTATTTATGACTACAAGGAGGGAGCTTTACTTTTGGGGTATAATTTTTCCTGGGTGTTACACGCTATACTGCGAGTTGAACAACAACTTCTTAGGGCTACATATTCATCTTTCAGTCACTGGGAACAAAAGAAATATGCTGGTTCTTTATTATGAACATGAATAATGGTTGCACAAATGTTTCTGACTCTATTGGGCATGTGTTTAGAGTCATCTTCAGGGATTCTGCACCCTCTCAATTTTTCACAGTTCGCCTTAATATGGAACACTTTAGGACATCTGAGGGGTGAAATTCTAGTTCTAGTTTTTTGGTTTGTTTGCTTTGGGAAATGAAAAGCTCTGATAGATAATGTCTAAATTCAAGGTAACAGTAATCTGTGTCTGGTTTTCTGTAGTCATTGAAACAGCTGTCCGTTTGTGGCAACAGAGATCATATCATGCCTTGCACTCTCCTTTAAGCAAATTAAAGCGGCTCTTAAAAGTATCTTAGTGTTCCACTCACATTACATAATTTTCAACGGAAATCTCAGACTAGCGGTAGAAAACTGAAATTCAGATTATTATTCTGAGGGGTCTTTTTGTGAATCTGCTCCTCTAGTTCCAAAGTAGGTTGTTTAATTGATTGAAATGTCTAGCCTCCCCCGTAACTGTTGCTTCTTACATATCAACTCTCTTAGGTCCTACTGAATTTTTAAAGAAAGAGGGAAGTAGACAATATGTAAAATTTACTGAGTCACTATTAGTCTACTTTGGAATGTATCCACTTGCTGTACTTTAGAAAGAAATGTGATCCATATGCTGTTTTACCTGTGTTGGTATTAAAACTCTAAATCTTACTTATCTTGTAATGATGCTGCATTACACACACACACACACACACACACACACACACCCCTTTAACATCTTCACCTATATATTTTCAGTCTAGATCTTTTTTTCAAAAAGTATCTACCAAGTTGTGGCGAGACTCTTGATGTCGTCAACAGCGTGACCTTCGCTGACTACATTTCCCAAACCCCAAAATCAAGCAAAGATTTTTCCAGTATTACCTCTCTATCAGACCCTCAGCACCATTTAAACCAATTGGCCATTCCTTTCTTCTTGAAATACTTTCTATCAATACTTTGGCTGTTTTCTCTCCAGACACTCCCAAACAGTCTTCATGACTTTAAACAGTTTCCGTGTAGGGGGTGCTTCTAAATTTGCATCTCTATCCTCAATCTTGAACTGAGCTACAGATTCATATATTCAACTGCCTACTTGATAATTGCCACCTAGCTGACCAACAGACAAGTTGAACAACAGATTCTTATTTGTAAGCCTTATTACATGAAGACCTTACATATCACATTTTAGTTACCCCACTGTTGTGGCCTCTCCCGTTGTGGAGCACAGGCTCAGGACGCGCAGGCCCAGCGGTCATGGCTCACGGGCCCAGCCGCTCCGCGGCATGCGGGATCTTCCCGGACCGGGGCACGAACCCGCATCCCCTGCATCGGCAGGCGGACTCTCAACCACTGCGCCACCAGGGAAGCCCTCACACCATTTTTTAACCTCAAATTTTGGAGTCATCCCATCTTTAATCCAGTAAGTGTGGTTGATTCCACACCCTTTGCCTATAACACACCAAGCCTATTTCCTCCTACCTCTTTGAGACTAGGACAAACCACCTCTCTCTTCCGAAATATTGCAATTGCCTCTTAACTGATTTCCTTTTTTTCATCTTGCTGAGTCTACCCCAATCCACTTTCCACTAAGTGATGCCACCTCCTTGCTTATAGCCATTCCGTTGGTTACTTCTCATTATACGTAAAATAAAATCCCATACCTGGCTTTCCTTTCTGCACACAAGGAACACGTGGAGAAAACTCATGTTGAAACCCCCGAGATTTTGAATCAATGGATCTGGGGTGGGCCTAGGCTTTGGGTTTTTTTTTTTTGAATGCCCCAGGATGTACAGCCAGGGTTGAAAACAGTTCCTACATGACTGGTCATCTGCTTGTTGACTGAAAAACAGTGCACAACCTAAAAGTTGAGAGTTATGTTTTATTCGGTGGACTTTCTGAGGACTTCAAGCCCAGGAGACAGGACTGTCAGATCACTCTGAGGAAGTGCTCTGAAGAGGCGAGTGGGGAGCCAGGATATATGGAGTTTTTGCAACAAAAGACCAGGTAGTCAGAACATCAAAAGATTACTGTTAATAAAAGAAAACCAGATAACACAAGTTAAGGAGTTTAGCACTTTTCTATGGGAAGATGCAAGAGTCCGGGCTCACTGAAATCGTTCCTTTGATGTGCACCTCAGCTCTCTGGGGCCAGTATCCTGTGTTTTCTCATCCTGAGTCTCCTCAGGGTGCACTGTTGGGGATGGCTGCAGCGGCTGACTGCTAGATGGGCTTGGCAGTGGACAGCCCGTTTGTCTCCAACCTGAGTTCCCTCAGGGCTCACCGTCCGGGCGGCTGTAATGTGATGGCTTGACGGCTGCAACATCCTTCGCTTACTGATACGGAAGGCAATATTTTAGTTCTCATGCCCACCTCTATGTCCATATCTTGATGCTCTAGTTCCAGTGGCCTCCAGTGTACCAAGTCCATTCCTGCCTTGGGGACACGCTCTCTCCCCAGATTCTCATAAGACTGGCTCCTTCTTGTCATTCATAGCTCAATTGTCACCTCCTCAGAGAAGCTTCCCCTAATCACTAACTCACAGGTAACCACCCACCGGTCTCTATCACATTCCCTGTTTTTCTATCCTAGTTGTTGTTTCTCGTCTGCTTATTCCTTCATGTCTGCGCATCCCTCTAGATTGTAAGTTTGATACAAAGCAGGAACTAACCTCAGTACTTAAAATAGGATAGGCTGCCAACAAATACTTGCTAAACGCACAAATCAATGTGGTATCAGTGTAATTACGAGAACGTCGGAAAGAATATTTGAAACTGGTACTTTCCTGGAACATCTGGGGCACTTTAGTTGCTGAGCTAAATTTTAACTGTTTAAAATTGTGTCGGCAGTCTCTGGATGGAAGCATCATTGTTTGGTGTGAGGAAGGGAGAAGGAAGATGTTCTTTTTTCTCAATGTTCTAACTGCTTAAATTTTCAGATATTTAATCAGTAAGGATCAAACACATCCTGCAACCTACAGTTTTACTGATAAGTGTTATTGATCCATCACCAGGCTATCTTCCACCATCTGGCTGATGATATACAGAAGATCAAGGCTGAACATTTAACTGAGGATCCTTGTCTGTCTCGTAAACACATGATTTACCTCCTAGTGTATCACGGGGTCATCACATGATAGAGCTCAAGGATTTCTAACCTTGGCTGCACATTAGAACCTTCTGGGGAATTAAAAAAGTATAAATATTCCTGGACTCTGCAAGAGGATAACTGAAATGGAAGTTCTGACTATGGGGTTCTGGCATTTTTAAGCTTTGTTTTTTTTCCTGAGGCTTCCCCCGAGTGATTCTGCTGTTAGGAAGGTTTAATAGACACTGACAGTCAACACAATTGGGCCTGGGGAGAGTGAAAACTTATTAAATATGCTAATACAGGTAGAACATATCTCCAACGAGAGAAATCCTTTGCCGACAGTAGGGATGCTTACTTTTTACCTTGAGACCCATTGATTTTCACATCATCATCTTACTTTACAAAGTCACAAGCGCTATTAGTGGTCATAAAAAAAAAAAAAAACGTAGATTTATTTTTGGAGGAAAAAATACTTTTAAGGTGCTGATTAAGCCAGAGAAATGCGGAATGTACACTTTATGAGAGGGACAGAGGGGTTTTGTTAGCTCAAGGTTTTGGCCGCAAGAAGGCAGCCTGGGCAACACAGAGACCAGGCTTCAGCCAAGAGCTGAGTGTGACGCTGCAGTTTACCAGCTCTGTGACCCTGGACTAGTTACTGGGCTTTTCTTAGCCTCATTGACTTTTTTTTTTTAAATAAATTATTTATTTATTTATTTATGGCTGCGATGGGTCTTCTTTACTGTGCGCGGGCTTTCTCTAGTTGTGGCGAGCAGGGTCTACTCTCTGTTTTGGTGTGCGGGCTTCTCATTGGGGTGGCCGTTCTTGTTGCTATGGCCTCTAGGCACGCGGGCTTCAGTAGCTGTGGCGCACAGGCTTAGCTGCTCCGCGGCGTGTGGGATCTTCCTGGACCAGGGATCGAACCCATGTCCCCTGCTTTGGCAGGCGGATTCTTAACCACTGCACCACCAGGGAAGCCCCAGTCTCATTGACTTTTGCTACAAAAAGGAACGATAACACTTCCTCATTGGACTATTACAGTAAACATGAGTAAACATGGGTAGTGTATGTAAAGTGCTGGGCACGCCTGGTGATTTTTTCTTTCTCTTTCTTTTCTCTCTCTGAATTGCAGATATACCCATTGGTAGGATTGGGCACGGCACACAGTAAGTGCAAAAGAAGTGTTTGAAACATCTATTGTTATCGATTGAGTTTTGCTAGGACAAATTTCACTTTTAGTCCTAAAAGGTGTTATCTCAATATCTTACTCTAAGTCTTTCCTTGTCCTCACTTTGCAGGGGAGTGTGGATCACCCAGGTACCTCCTGCACAGGTAAACAAGCCAGGAAAATTGGAGTGAAAGGTCCGTGAATGTGTTGGTTGCTCTATCAGTCAGCATTTCATGAAGAAGAGGGGTGTCCTTTCCCACTGAGGATGGCCTTCCCATCCAGTCCATGGTCTTCCACAGAGGAGTAAGTGAAGCCTGGACCGAGGTGCTCTTTACAGCTCATCAGCATCCCACTGAGAGCCAGCCTGAGGATGAACACGCTACGCGAAAATGTTCATCCCTGTTTCTTAGAACTCCAGACCTCTCCTGTCTGAAACTTAGAAAAAAGGGCCTCTAACTCTTACCAAACCAAACTTGGGCCTGCTTGCCCATGCACAATAAAGCCAATCTACTGACATGGGGTGGTGATGAAGGGAAGTGTAGGGTTTACTGCAGGGCGCCAAGCAAGGAGTCCAGGGAAGCTTGTGCTCAAAACACCTGAACTCCCTGATGGGTTTCAGCAAAGCATTTTTATTTATTTATTTGTATTATTATTATTTTTGACTGAAGCATAATGGATTTACAATGTTGTGTTAATTTTTTTTTGCGGTACGCAGGCCTCTCACTGCTGTGGCCTCTCCTGTTGTGGAGCACAGGCTCCGGAAGCACAGGCTCAGAGGCCATGGCCCACGGGCCCAGCCGCTCCACAGCATGTGGGATCTTCCCGGACCAGGGCATGAACCCGTGTCCCCTGCATCAGCAGGCGGACTCCCAATCACTGCGCCACCAGGGAAGCCCAGCAAGGCATTTTTAAAGGCAAGGTGAGGGAGGGGAGCCCCAGTATGTGTGCACAATTCTGATTGGCTGATGGTGAGGTAAGAGGGCGGTGTCACAGGGTTTAACATTATCAATCCTTAGGCTCCAGTAGGTCTGGGGGCTACCTGCTCACGGTCATCAAGTAGTTAATGTCTTCCATTTGGTGGGGGTTTTAGTATCTGTAAAACAACTCAGGAAATGTGCATCAGATACTGTTATCTAGGTACTTCAGAGAGGGACTGAAGCACAGGATATGGGGAGGGGTCTGTTCTAGGCCCCATAGGGTCCTGTTTGGTTCCATATCGAGTCTCCAGCATCTTGCCTCCTATTAACTACTCTGAACATTTCAGTCAGATTTTGGTGATCTCCCCCTCTCAATGCCCCAGACATGCAAATCTTTGGGAGGAGTCATTTGGTTACTCTCTCTTCCTCTACTTGGTCTTTGTTTATTCATGGAAACGTGCAGTAGGATGTTTTCTTTATTCTGATCATTAACGTATTTGTAAGACATCTGAATTGACATAAACAGAAAAAGCATAATAAAAGCATGCTAAATCTGATACTCCTTAGGACAGATATTTTTATGAAGGCTTTTATATCAGCTGGACATACAATAAGCATAGGAAAATCTTATATATGAATTTCAAGTGCAAACAAATTTATCACTAGCAAATGAAGCAAAAACTTGCAAAGAATGTCTACATGGAATTTTTTAAAGGCCTTTAAAGATTCTGTTTGATCCTTAAAAGTTAGGATATTATTGGAAACATTAGATGTAACCAGGAGAACCCACCAGAGCTCCCTTGAACCTGCCTCCCTGCTGGCTACTGTCACCGAACTGTCCTTCCCCCAGTGTCCAAGTTCTTGAAAATATATTCTTTATATTTCCATTTCCTCATCTTCCATTACTCACCACCATTTTTGGCATTTGTCCTCACATTCCACCGAAGCCACTGCAGCAATGTCACCAGTGACCTCCTAATTATCAACTTCAATGGATATTTAAGAGATCCTCCTTATTTAACCTCTGTGGCATTGACTCCTGTTACCCTCTTGAATTCTACTGGCTTCCAGAATGCTCCTCTCTCCTGGTTCTCCAGCTTCCTGACCTCCCCAGGGTCTTCATCAACTCTGGGTTCCTCTGGGAGCTGAGCTGGGTGGATTCTCTTTCCTTGAGCTGCTCCCTTGACTTGAACTGTCACCTACGGATGTGATGATAGCTTCCTAAATCCCCACTTCCAGCCCTGACATCTTCCTTAGAGCTCCAGACTCCATTTCTGTTTGTCTGCAGGTGACATTCATTTAGTTATCCCGCAAGCAACTCAAAGGAAGTCATCCTCAGTGGAACTCCATCATTCCGCCTGATCCCATGCCTCCTCCTGTTTTCCTTCTCTTGCCTCAGAGTACAGATTTGCACCCCATTCTTTGAGCTAGGAAACTGGGAGTCAGTCGTATCACCTGACTCATAACTGATTAACCACAGACTACAGGCAAGTCTATTTCTTAAATATATCTTTCTACATTCCAGTTCTCCTCCTACTCCCTAAGTGTAGATCCATACTACCTCTTGCTTCGACCAGTGTAGTAGTAAACTGGTCTTCTTTTCTCTAAATGCCGCAACTCTCTGCTATACCAGCCCAGCATACATATCTTCATGAGAGTTACCTAACAAAAATGGAAAGTGTATCTCATTTTGCATTACCTTCCTGCTCAAAAATCTCCAGGGTCCCTTGCTGTCTTTAGGATACAGCATGACTTCCTAGGTCCTTGAGCATTTGTCCTCATAGTGATCTCACAAAGGGCCATTCCCTGATAAATGTCCTGCTCTCCATTCCTGAGTAAGCTGTGTTTCTTCACGTCTCTCACTCAGCCTTCCTACATTTCCTGCTTCCTCCTCCTCCTCCAACTGGACAATTTCTATTTATCCTTCAAGATTCAGCTCAGGAGTAACCTCTTCTATTCAGTATCCCCTGGCTCAGAGGGATTTATATCCTCCCTTGTGCTCCCAGAGCAAAGAGGCAGCCACAGATGGTGGCTATGGAAATGTCCTCTGGAATTAGACACAAGTGAGTTCTCCTGTGAGCTCTAATACTCCACAACCACGAGCCACTGGACAAGACACCTAATCTCTCTAAACCTATAAAATGTTGGCAATAACAGTACTTAACTCAATATTTTTATAAATATTAGATGAGATAATGAATATAAAACACTTGGCATGGAAACTGGAATATCCTAGTAAGCACCCAATAAATGCTATTTATTATTACATTTTCATGGCAGTTAATCTTACAACAAAAACTGTGTACTGTGTTTCTGGTTTATTATAATTACTTATTTACGTGTCTGTCTTTTCCAAAGGTCTGTGAGCTACTTTAAGTTTATGCTCTAGGAGCTATTTGCTCTGAACTCTTAGTGTTTGCACATAGAAGGTAATCAATGAATTTTTTTTCCCTCCAGTTTTACTGAAGTATAATTGACATAAAGCACGGTGTAAGTTTAAGGTGTATAGCATAATAATTTGACTTACAGATATCATGAAATGACGACCACAGTAAGTTTAGTGAACATCGATCGTCTCATACTGATACAAAATTAAAGAAATGGAAACATTGTTTTCCTTGTGATGAGAACTCTTAGGATTTTACTCTCTTAACTTTCAGATATAACACACAGCAATGTAATTACAGTTATCATGTTGTACATTACGTCCCTAGTACTTACTTATAACTGGAATTTTGTAATTTTTGACTGCCTTTTCAATGAATGAATGGAAGAACAAATGAATGTAATTTTAAGAAGAACAAGTCTGTTTTTGCTGCTTGATATTTATCTTATCAAGAAATCTCAGACTAGCTATTGAGAGCAATGTCATTAGTCTATTAGTCTAATTAGCATCTATTAGTCTTTAATAGATCCTCTTGAAGCAAGCAGATGAGGGGCTCATTTATAATTCAATCTTATACGTGGATCTAGAGAAAAAAGAAGTTAACAACTACAGTTTCATACAGTGGATCAGCAGATTTAGGCATGGAACTAAGATGGAACTAAGATTCTCTCCTGAATCTGTATCACTATGGACTGAAACATATTCTCTCTTTGGGGGTTCATCCTACATGATGGGTCATTTCTGCATCCCAAAGCTACTTCTAAGTTCCATCCATTTTAAGTAGGGTACAAATATACCTGGTGTTACAGACTGAATTGTGTGCCCCCAAATTCATATCTTAAATCCCTAACCCCCAGTGTGATAATATTTGGAGACACGGTAGTTAAGGTTAAATGAGGTCCTAAGGCTGGGGTCCTAATCCTATATGACTGACGTCCTTACAAGAAGGGGAAGAACATAAGAGCTCTCTCTCTCTACACACACACAGAGAAAAGGAAAGAGAGGTCTCATCAGAAACCAGCCCTGCTGACACCTTGATCTTGGACTTCCAGCCTCCAGAACTGTGAGAAAATAAATTTCTGTTGTTTAGGTCACCCAGTCTGTGGTATTCTGTTATGGCAGCTGAGCTGACTAACACCTTGCTTACAATTTTTGCTATAATAATACAGATGTACAAATTGATATTGTTGGTTAAGGGCTTACTGTGCTACTAGACACTAACTCTGCCAAGTCCTTAATATGCATTATCTCCCAAATCCTCTTGACAAACTTAAGAAGTGGATACTATTATTATCATCATTTTACAATGAGGAAAGGGAAGATCAGAATAGTTAAGCAACTTGCCCAAAGACACAGACAACAAGAAGTGTCAGATCTGGAATTCAGGACGTCTGTCTTCAGAGCCTATGTACTCAACCACCATGTTATCTGACGTGAGCAAGAATAGTAGTTAGTGGTTAATAAAAGAAATTAAAGGGAGAAAATTAGTAAGAAAAAATAACACATAATTTAAAATGCCACTTTAATGTAAAATGTACATTCATTTGCCAATATTTTACTGGGTGGGGAGAAGACAAAGCAAGGCCCTGATCATTTCTTTGAAACGGACTCTTGGAATTCTGCATTTTCTTTCTTCCATAGACCATACTCTGAAATGCGACACTGACAATCTCGTTTTCGTTCTTTCAAAGTGGAGTGAAAGACCCATGCTAAGCAAATTGTGTGAAGATCTGTCTCGATTTTTATATTCCTCCTCTTCCCAATCTTTTAAAGTTGCCATGTCCACACCTAATTCAAAAGTTGTTTTTTTTTAAGCCACACACCCTTACGGAATCTCTCTAAATACTCATTTTAGTTTTCATAAAAGCAGCAACCCACCTTTTAAAAAACTAAATCTATCTATCTATCTATTTATTTATTTTTGGCTGCGTTAGGTCTTTGTTGCTGCACGCGGGCTTTCTCTAGTTGTGGCGAGCGGGGACTACTCTTCGTTGTGGTGCGCGGGCTTCTCATTGTGGTGGCTTCTCTTTGTTGTGGAGCACAGGCTTTAGGCACGCGGGCAGCAGTAGTTGTGGCACTCGGGCTCAGTAGTTGTGGCACACAGGCTTAGCTGCTCCGCGGCATGTGGGATCTTCCCGGACCAGGGCTCAAACCCGGGTCCCCTGCATTGGCAGGCAAATTGTTAACCACTGTGCCACCAGGGAAGTCCCCAGCAACCCATTTTTGTTGTACTTGTATTTTACAGATGTACATACTGTTGAATTAAGTTGCCTAAGTACAGTAACCTCAAATGGCATAAATAGGTTGGGAAGCAAATACAACAGACTCTTAGTAATGGAACCCAGGGTCTCAAGGGAAGAGGAGGTGAGTGGGCATCCTCTTAGCCCTGAGTTGTCAGTATGCTCTGGGACCAGTCAGGCTATGTTGGAAGAGAATGGAAGCCTTCTAACAGGTGAATTATCTGGCTAGTTATCAAGGTGGTTAACCTGCTACTTGGTTAAATCGAGCAGATGGAGAGCTTCTGCTGGAGTGATATGCATTCCCCCACCCCCCCTGGTATTTTTGAAAAGTGGCACTATATTTATTTAAACTTCATATTCTAGGTTTTTTTTTTTTTTTTCATATTCTAGGTTTTAATCTCAGTGTTTTCATGGAGTGACTTTCTGTTTTTGGGCAAAGCGCTTATTTCATGGTTTACTTCACAGGTCAGTGAAAGTAAGACTCATTTTCTAACTATGATTAGAGGCAAAAATGATGAGTACTTCATAAATGGAATGGGTTTGTTTATAGTTAGCAGATGACTAGTGTGGAAAGTACTAGCAGGCAGCAAGAAAATATAAGCTTTAGGCAATGATCTACCATCACTTTCACTCGTGAATTTATATAAAACACTACATCCCTGAGCCCTAGGAGATGTGCTCACAGTGAAAGAAAAATGGGAAAAGAGATGCCTGTTCCGCTTTAAGAGTCTTTTCCTCAAATGATTGTTATTCTCTCCCATTTTTATTCCAGTTCCTTAAAGATAGCTTTTATTTTAGGATATCCATAATCAGTTTAAGATACTCCGAATGAAGCAAATCTTGGCCCTCAGAAGATATCCTGAAGTTATGCTGGCCCTGAGGAAGCCCAACTGAATTGTTTGATTACATAAAACAATCGGCCCGAAGAATCCAACACAGGAAGTGTGGAGAGAGCCACACTTCGTGATAATTCACAGCTTCTGAGCTGAGCCGCGGCTGAGTTTATCTAGTCGTATGGCAAAAGGAGATATGACCCATGGAAAATCCTGCAGTTCCAGAAAAATCTCATGTTGCAGCCAGTCTGGCCTTACACAGAGCTTTAGGATGGTTGTTTGAACACTGATTACACAGGCAAGGGGGAAGAGAGTATCTTCTCAACGTACATAAGAGTAAGGTTTTGGGGAGATTCTTAAATGTGCGTATTCTTCCTGAGGGGGTCTCACTCACTGAAGAACCTTTCATAAGCAATGCATTACATCTTAGTCTTCTAAAATTGTATCTAATAATAGATTTGTCATAAAACACCTTAAGGATTACAGGGATTCGTGAGCAAAATGATTTTTTTAAACTCTATAGTTCTAACTAAATAATTATTAGTAATGAAATGTATAAGTAATTATTAGTAATGAAATGAATATATATGTGTGTGTGTGTATGTGTATATATATAAATGGTTTCCATCTGTATAACACACGATTTATTTTGGTAAATGTCATGCCCTGTGTATCATCAGAGATGAGTGTATATATTTCAAACAATACAGCTATGGCAAATCAGACTATAATAGTATTTTTGTGCTTACCATAGTTGACATGAAAATCTAGTATAAGTTATGATTCTATAAACAGATCAACATGAGCGTGCTAACTGTAAAGGTGTGAATAAAGCCTCCTTGCTTTTTCGTTTGTTTTCAGGTTTCCTTCCCCCCTTCAGATTTAATTACGAACAACTCTATTTTTGCAGAAAACAAGTGACCTTTCTGTGTCTGCCAGCCACATTTCGATATGGAAATACTTATTCATTTAAAAATGGCATTGCCCTTTTCAATATGCTGGTTATGGGGAAAGGTCTCATTAAACATAAACCCCACGATGTTTCTCATCTGGCACTCAATGCCATGGCTGACACACAGTAGGCGCTCAATAGTTACTGAAAGAAGGAATCACATCTTCTACATTAAGTTCCGTGAGCTGTTTAAATCATTGCCAGAGGAAAATAGGTTAAGGAGACAAAGTTACTTGACCTGAGAAGACAATATACCAGAAATTTTGGAAATGCTCCAACAAGACAAATGATTTATTATTCATGGCAGGTATCTCTAATCCCGTAAAACAGAATGTCAGAAAAATACCTGATTAAGTGCTACTGTCTTCCCTTAGGGCATAAAACTTTTTTCAATTAAGGAACACGGTGAGACCCGAGCCAATTTTCTTTCTGGTTTCATCTGAATGGTTAACCGGATTAATGTTATTTTCTTCCCTGAGAATGGAGAAAAAGGAGCACAGCACGTTTTATTATTTCCTCAGTGTCTCTCATCACCCCCAGGACGGACTTGACAGTCCTAGGGAACAGCAGAAAATGACTAACACAAATTTAGGCAGTTCTCAATTATTCAGGAGCTCATTATCCAGCACGTGGGCTGTTTATAATTCCCTTTTTCCCTCCCTTTCTCCCACGTATTTTTGTTAGGAAGAGAAATGTAAGGAAGTTTAAACTCATATCAATATAGTTCCTCATTGGTTAGCTCCTTTGATGAAATGTTTGGAGTAATTAATTTCTACAGTAAGGTTTGGGGATTATCTGTGCATTTAAATTATCCCTAGCAATCCTCAGATTATTTTGAAAATTATCACAGCAAGCCACATTCCCCTGGTGTTGAAAACAGTTTGAAAACAGTTTAAATCGAGTGACCTTGGATTACAGAGGGTTTTTTGTTTTTAAACTCTGAAGGTCTAACTAAATAATTGTAAGGGATAAAATGTGGACTAAAATATTGATGGCTTCCATCTGTAGAACACACAATGTATTTTGACTCTACAGTCGACCACAATGAGAAGTTTAAGGTTCTGGTCTCCTTCAGTAAACCTGAACTGCGCATGTGCTTAATGGCATGCCCTGGGCTGGGAAAATTAAGATGATTTAAATAGTCCCTTCCCTGTAGTAGATCCTGGCCTCCTGGAACTGCCTGGCCACGAAATCAATAATTATAAAATAACGTGCTAAGAACTACGGTAGAGAGGACAGGAGTACTTAGCACTGGTTGCATAACCCAGCCTGAGGCAGTAAGGGCAGGCTTCCAAAATGGTGGGCAGCTGGACTGGTTTTAAAGGATGCTAGAACTTATGCGTAAGACTGACAACCTTCCAGGGAAAGGACAGCATATAAGCAAGGTCACGGAATCAGAAATATTATGGTATATTCATAGAAACAGGAGTTTGTTCCTACTCATAGTGTGACTGGAAGCAAGTTTTATAAAAATCTTGGACCATAACTTCTCATTTGACCAAACTGCTCTGTGCATGACTTAACAGCAGTGAACAAGAGACAGGTCCGTGCTCTTAGGAGCCTACACCTAAGGAGTGGGAGCAAAGGAGTAACTTCTGGTAGTGATCGATCCTGTAAAGAAAACAAAAAAGATGAATGGGACAGAAAGTTAGGGGATGTGGCATGGGTGGGCATCTTTAGATAGTGGGGCCGCAAGAGCCTCTTTGAGGAGGTAACATTGAACCACAAAGACCAAAGGATTTCCTTGGATAACTTTGAAAGAGACTTCCCAGCAGAGGGCTTTGAGGTAGGAATAAAGTTGACTATTCAAGGACCTGAGAGATGAGCGATTTGTCTGAAGAACAGTGAGAAGAGGAGAGAAGAGGGGTTTGGAGAGGGAGCCCAAGGTCAGTTTTGCAGGGCCCTGCAGTCTAGGGTACAGGGTTGGATTTCATAGGAAGTCACTGTAAAGAGGGGAGTGATTTATGGTCTAAAAAGGTCACAATGGTTGCTGTGTGGGGAATAAATTATGGGGGAAGGGGTGGAAAGCAGAAGCTGGGATCCATTGTAGGAGGATAGAAATAATGGTGACCTATTTTGTAAAGTGGGAACAAATGGATCCCCATAAAACCTTTGAGCTATTGCAGGAAAGAGTTCTGTGAGACATGATGTCGGATGTTATCAGTCAGACGTATCTATGTTGTACAGTAGATGCACACATCAGACGGTGTTGCAGAAGGTAAATGTTAAAGTTTCTTACAACTCTAATTAGCTCTGTATCCATGACCATTATTTATTTATTTATTTATTTTGCGGTATGCAGGCCTCTCACTGTTGTGGCCTCTCCCATTGCGGAGCACAGGCTCCGGACGCGCAGGCTCAGCGGCCATGGCTCACGGGCCCAGCCGCTCCGCGGCATGTGGGATCCTCCCAGACCGGGGCACGAACCCGTGTCCCCTGCATCGGCAGGCAGACTCCCAACCACTGTGCCACCAGGGAATCCCCATGACCATTCTTATGCATAGTAAAATCATTCTCTTTCTTGTGTTATGATGATAACAATTGCTTGAAGGATTCTCAAACTAAAACTTGTAGTAAGGTCAAATGTACAGCAGTAAAAAAAAAAAAAAAAGACCCAGAGGGAGAAAAATTTCAGTGAATAGCCAAATACTCTCTTCAAACACTCTGCCATGGTCAGCAGAATATTTTCAATATGAAGCTGAACTTCAACTTGAACTTCACCCCCAGCCAGCAAGACAAATGTTGAGAAAATTACTTGAGTGAAGTAGGTCTTACTCGGGAGTTATCCAGAAAGAATGGATGAGAAGAGCCACTTAGGATGGATGACTTAGAAGGATGGCCATCTCATAATAGCATGGGGTCATAGCAAAGCCCTCCTGGCTTGGGGTCTGCTCAGAGGTTTAGATAACCAAAATGAAACAACAAGGCATTCCTTGCACACTGTCTCATCTTCAATCAAATCCGAATAATTAAATGGATCGCCCTGGAATTCTTAGTAACACATGATGAGTTGACACATGGAGAGCAAGTACAATCAAAAATTTCTTGACCTCTTATACCAACATACTGTTTGGAAAGGGTGGACTTTCCTAATGTGATTTAGAAACGATGCTAATCACCAAGAAACTTTAGTCTGATGGGGAATAAAAAGAGAATTTCTTTTTTTTTTTAATTGAAGTGTAGTTAATTTACTATGCTGTGTTAGTTTCAAGTGTACAGCAAAGTGATTCAGTTATACGTATATATATATTCTTTTTCAGATTCTTTTCCACTATAGGTTATTACAAAATATTGAGTAGAGTTCCCTGTGCTATATAGTAGGTCCTTGTTGTTTATCTATTTTATATACAGTAGTGTGTATGTTAATCCCCAACTCCTAATTTAACCCACCCCACCCCCTGCTATCCCCTTTGGTAACTGTGAGTTTGTTTTCTATGTCTGTGAGTCTATTTCTGTTTTGTAAATAAGTTCATCTGTATTATTTTTTTAGATCCCACATATATGATATGATATTTGTCTTTATCTGACTTACTTCACTCAGTATGATAATCTCTAGGTCCATCCTTGTTGCTACAAATCGTATTATTTCATTCTTTTTTTATGGCTGAGTAATATTCCATTATATATATATGTGTGTGTGTATATGTATATTTATCTATATCTATCTATCATCTCACATCTTCTTTATCCATTCATCTGCCGATGGACACTTAGGTTGCTTACATGTCTTGGCTACTGTAAACAGTGTTTCTATGAACATTGGAGTGCATGTATCTTTCTGAATTAGAGTTTTCTCCAGATATATGCCCAGGAGTAGGATTGCAGGATCATACGGTAGTTCTATTTTTAGTTTTTTAAGGACCACACTGTTCTCCATTGTGGCTACACGAGTTTACATTCCCACCAACAGTGAAGGAGGGCTCCTTTATCTCCACACCCTCTCCAGCATTTATTATTTGTAGACTGTTTAATGATGGCCATCTGACTGGTGTGAGGTGATACCTCACTGTAGTTTTGAATTGCAGAGAATTTCTTAATGATTTGAAATTTGAACAAATCAAACATTGAAACAGAATGAAAATCTGGTCCCAAGTTTGGGAAGCTCTTTTTTTTTTTTTAAGAGTTATTTTATTTATTGATTTTCCTTATTTTTTTTTGGCTGTGTTAGGTCTTAGTTGCGGCACACGGGACGGGACTTTGTTGAGGCATGCGGGATCTTTTCGTGTTTCTCTCGAGTTGTGGTGTGCGGGTTTTCTCTCTCTAGTTGTGGCTCGTGGGCTCCAGGGCGCTTGGGCTCTGTAGCTTGCGGCATGAGGGCTCTCTCGTTGAGGCGCACAAGCTCAGTAGTTGTGATGCATGGGCTCAGTTGCCCCATGGCGTGTGGGATCTTAGGCCTCCAACCAGGGATCGAACCCACATACCCTGCATTGGAAGGCGGATTCTCTACCACTGGACCATCAGGGTAGTCCTGTTTGGGAAGCTCTTTGGTCTTGAATGCTTTAAATCCACAGATCTCTTTCTACTTGAGAATATTAACATTTTTCAGTAGCTAAATGATGTCTGCCGTCATTTTATAAAAGAAATAGAAGAGAAATAATGCAAATTGAGATGGGAAACATATATTAACCCTATAATTTAAAATGAAATGATTTCAGTATCAGGATCTTTCAGATATGTTGGTCTTTATTTGTCAAATTTACCTCTTATTTTCAATTCCCTCTGAGGATACAGATGGTCAGATGTTGCAGAATAAAGTCACAATGTCTGGGCTGACAGGGGAACACAAAACATTTGGCTCCTGGCTCTGAGTTTCAACCATTAGATTCCACCTACAGCTCTGGACACTATTAAATAACATTTGAGACAGAGGGGCTCTGATTTATAGTGACACAGCAGCTTTGTCCACAGTACCTGCTCAGAATAAAAGGGTGGGTCCATCCTCTCTCCCAAGTATCGTGCACGGTAATTGGAAGAAGGGTGCTAGATAAATCTCAATAACATTCTTAGACTAAACTCGTAATCCCCAAAAGTAGTGGAGGATATTGAAATACTGGGTCTCTGGGAAGCCGCAGTCCATTTCTATACAGCTCTCATAGATTCAATGTTGTGCCGAGCTGAGAAGGAGACTATTCGGTTTGAGCTCCCCTCTATGTAATTCAGTCAATGCTGTTTTACATGTACTGATCTGGCACCTTTTCTTCATTTACCTGTAATTTTATATTCTGAAATTGTCAAGCTGCTTTGAAAAAGAAGAGCTCTATAGCCAGACGGTAAGATTTTCTAAGAGCCATAAAATTCATTGACGACTTTCAAGTCAAATCTGTGAACTGAATTCTGGAAAAGGGTACATGAAAATTAATGGGATCAGAATTGGAGCACCATGTCAAATGTATTTTGAAACCTTCTTTTTCTTGTCCTCATTGGGGAGCTTGGGCATCAGGCAGTTTGCAGCTGGCTGGAGAGACTCCTGCCAGGAAGGAATCTGGTTCTAGTTCAGCCTGAAGTAAAGATGCCAGCTTGCCCGGCTGTTCATCCCGAGAAACGAGAACATTCTGTGTTGAAGCTGTCCTGTGTGTGGTCTCTCCCGTTGCGGAGCACAGGCTCCGGACGCACAGGCTCAGCGGTCATGGCTCACGGGCCCAGCCGCTCCGCGGCATGTGGGATCTTCCCAGACCGGGACACGAACTCGTGTCCCCTGCACCGGCAGGTGGACTCTCAACCACTGCGCCACCAGGGAAGCCCTGGAATTTTATCTTTTGTTCCTATGGTCAGCACTAGGGGGAGTTGAAAAGGGTATCTTTTTTTTTTCTTTTTTCCTTTCTTTATGTTTTGAAAAGACACATGGTGGTTTAGAGCAAAATTACAGCATTGTATGGTAGAGTTTATAGCATATTTAGATGTAACCTATATGACAGTTGTATCAATAGCACAAAGAATGTATGCATAAATGTAACTATACTGTTTAAAAAGAGAGAGAGAGAGAGAGAGAGAGAGAGAGAGAGATTCTGATTCAAACCCTAGAGCCACAACTTCCCAGCTTTGTGACCTCAGAAACATGATTTTACTTTTTTGAGCAACCGTTTTCCTTGTCGATACAGAAGGAACAGTTATACCAACCTACAGGACTCTCAAAAACTCTAAAGCCATTGTATGTATGTGCCACATCTTCTTTATCCATTCATCTGTCGATGGGCACTTAGGTTGCTTCCATGTCCTGGCTGCTGTAAACAGAGCTGCAATGAACACTGTGGTAAGCTGCATAGCAAAGGGAGATCAGCTCAGTGTTTTGTGACCCCCTAGAGGGGTGGGCTAGGGAGGGTGGGAGGGAGACGCAAGAGGGAGGAGATATGGGGATATATGTATATGTATAGCTGATTCACTTTGCTATACAGCAGAAACTAACACACCATTGTAAAGAAATTATACTCCAATAAAGACGGTAAAAATTAAAAAAACAAAACAAACAAACTCTAAACCCTAGTGATTCCAAACAGAAGAGAGTAAGTGCTCAATGCATTTGAAGTCCTCTTTGAAAAGGGTATCTTTCAAATAGAGACCAATGCCTTCATTTAATGGAGGACTGTGGAATACAGAAGTGATGCAAACGCATTATCCTTTGCTTTGCAGGCTGAGGATAAAGCCCACCTTTCTCTTCCTGAGCCTCCTGAGCCAAAGCCTTGATCGGCTTCCACATGGAAAGCAGTAAGTGAGGCTATGACAGAGCCACAAGCCAAGTGGGTGCTGGAGATTTTCCAGCAGTTTCTGTACTCGCTGACTGGGGCAGAGGAAACCACCAGGGAGCTCAGCGATCCAACTACGTATAACTGGCTGCTGGGTACTACCTGGCTCCTAACCATCACCTGCTCTGCGGGTAGCATTGGCAGCTGTGTCTAAAAGGGAAGATGTCAGCCAAACTCTACACTTGGCTTTCCAAGTGACCCAGTAGGAAATTAGGCTACAAAGTTGGGTTGGGATTTGAATAGCTTACTTTCTGATTTTAAACTATACTGAATCTGAATGATTTCTAGAGAAAGGAGACATGGAATCTAGCTACCACTGAATATCCCCCAAACAAAGAGATGTGCATTTTTGCCCTCCTTCAAGTGTGGTGAAGTAACAGCTGAACCTAAAAGACTGGTAGGAAGCCAGAGGCCAATGGAAATTAGTTTCTTTTCATAAATCTTCATTTTCCAGGGCAGTAAAAACAATAATACCTCTGTGTGAAAACTCACTCTTTGTCCCCATAATTAGAAAACTAAGCCATATAACTGTTGGCTAGAAAGGAGACACTAATAATTATAAATATCACACAGAGAGTGATGGTAGAGTTATCATATGGCCCACCCACAGGAGCTGTTAACTCTCACGGACGCTATTTTCGACAATACATTTTTAGTCTAATGTTAGTTTATAAGTACAAAGCATGAACCAGTAGCACTTCTGATATCCTGTGCTAAAGAAAAGACAGTGGGGAGGGGCAAAGGCCCACTTTATTCCAGATGTCTCAAATAACAGGATTTTTAGTGTAGGAGAAGACTTCAAAGAAGGCCAGCGTTGGAGTTTTCTTTGGAAGAAGTAACAAATTACATGCTCAATAACAAATCAATAGATATATAAATTCCAAAAGCACTGTACCAGCCAACTGTCTGGAAGAGCTGCATGTATAATGTTTTTGTCTTAAAATCAAGCAGAAGGTCATGCATCCCAGGATACTGAATATAGTTCCCTGTGCTATACATCAGGACCTTGCCGTTTATCCATTCTATACGTAATAGCTTACATACATACTAGGTCCTTTTTCTACTATGACTACTGAACCTGAGTATGAAGAATAAAGCAGATATTTTAAGCGTGCAAGTGTGCACGTGTGCGTGTGCGTGCACACACACATACCCTATTTTTAAGAGTATTTCTTTTTTTCTTTTTTTTTGCTCTCAAAGTTTAATCATTTATTAAAGCAATTGTTTTATCAGCCATTTTTCTGGTACAGATATAAACGAAGTCCCCATAACATCTCTTGACCTCCTGTCAGTGTTCTATTGACACATTCTAGTTTTAAAGTTTTTAAAATTGAAGAATAGTTGATTTATAATATTATATTAGTTTAAGGTGTATACAATAGTATTCAATATTTTTATAGATTTAAAAAAATTTTAATTTAGAAAAATTAAAATTTTATGCATTTAAATTTATTATAAAATATTCCCTGTGCTGTACCATATATCCTTGCTTATTTGTTTTATACATAGTAGTTTGTACTTCTTAATCCCCTACCCCTATCTTGTCCCCTTCCTTACTGGTAACCTCTAGTTTTTTCTCTATACCTGTGAGTCTGTTTGTTTTGTTACATTCATTTGTTTGTTTATTTTTCAGATTCGATGTATAAGTGATATCATACAGTCTTTGTCTTTCTCTGTCTGACTTTTTTCATTAAAGTATAATAGGTCTCTCCATGTTGTTGCAGGTCTCTCCATGTTGTCGCAAATGGCAAGATTTCAGTCTTTTTTATGGCTGAGTCTTATTATTTTTCTACCAAGCCACCAAAATATTATTGTCTGTCTGCCAAGATACAGCAGGTAATAGTTAATATCTACTTTGTTTTCATGTAAGAATTGCCATCTTTCCAGCTGGGAGTAGTGTGACTCTCACTTCCTCTACCTCGTATCAACTAAACCCAGTCTACATTTAATACTAATTTCTGTAGTAATTAGTAATCTTTGTATTGCTAGTGAGAGAAACTCAAGTGTAAGTAGCCTAAGGGAAAAAAAAAGGAGGAAGAGGAAATTATTGGAAGGATCTTGGGTCACTCACATAAGAGCTACAGAGAGAGGCAGCTCTGGAAACTTCTGTGGCTCGAACTGGGGAGCTGACTGTCTCCTATTCCAGATTCTCTCTGTTGGCTTCATTTGCCAACAGTGTTTACCTTTTCAAGGCACCTCCATTGTGTTTTCATTGGGGCTTTTACCACGTCCCACTTAGCACCAGGGGTACGAATTTCTTCACAACCCCTTCAGCATTCATTGTTTGCAAAATTTTTGCCGATGGCCATTCTGACTGCTGTGAGCTGATAGGCTTTTGTAATTTGGATTTGCATGTCTTTAATAATTCCTAATGTTCAGCATTTTTCCACGCCTTTTTCTTTTGTACAGGGCTTCCCTGGTGGCGCAGCGGTCGAGAGTCCGCCTGCCGCTGCAGGGGACATGGGTTCGTGCCCTGATCCGGGAAGATCCCACATGCCGCGGGGCGGCTGGGACCGTGAGCCATGGTCGCTGAGCCTGCGCGTCCGGAGCCTGTGCTCTGGCACAAGGTGGCCATCCCTGGTTTCCCATCAACATGATATCAGGCACAAACCTCCTCGTTTTTCCATTTTGTCTTTAAGTTCCTTGTTGAAACAACCGGCCCGCCGTCCGCACGACTGTCGCGGCTTCAGCCGCCCGGGCCCCTCCAGAGCCGGCAGCCTCAGTGAGGCCGCCCTCCCCTCGGGCTCCGGGGCAGTTCCGTGAAGGCGGAGGGAAGAGACCCCGAGCCAGGAGTTCCAGCTCTGCGGAAACGCAGGCTCCTTTCTGGGCGCAGGGGGTCAAGAGTATTTCTAATATAACCATAAGGTATATTCATTTATCACTTTCTAAAAATCTGGGATTCTAGAAATTCTTTAAAAAATGGTGGCAAGAATTAACTGGGACAATACTTTTTTTTTTTTTTTTTGAACTAGAAACAGGGTTTATTAGAAGCAAAGTACGTGTGGAAGAGCACTTGGGTGAACTCGGGCTGAGCTGTACACGATAGGGGTGGCTGAGGTTGCTTATACGGGGCCAGTTTTCCAGGTTGTCTCTGGCCAATCATCTTGAAGTTTCTGGGACAATACTTTTTATAAGACCAATTTTATAAACTGAGAACCAGGGGACACTAAATGTCAGTGACTTTTCTAAGAAGACACATTGAAGGCATGGGCCGCTGACTTCCCGCTCCAGGGGGGTGTCTTGGATGACTCAGATCAACTCTCTCATAATCTCCATCATTTCCAATTCCAAAGAGGGTCAAGAAATATTCATCCCCTGCCATACCTCCTCAATCTAAGAGTTTCATCCTCTCATTTGCCAAGTGCCACATGAAACAGGTTAATAAACGACTTAGTAGCACTTTGCAAATATGCAAGGCTCAAATGACAACAAATAGGATATTATTCAGCAGTCTTAATGTTTCAGAGCTTAATGCTTCAGAGCTTAATGTTTATGTAGCACTATTTCGCCCCTAGGCACTTGATTCATTGGTACCACAGTGTACTACAAACAGAGGAAGAGAGAAGATGCTACTTGAATTAACTAACACTGATGCAGTGTAGACTTCATTAAATAAAGGAATTTATCTTCTTGGGTTTAAGATGATTCTACATTTCCTGTGAATTTTCTGGTGTCAATTACATTTAAAGCCCATACAGCATGAGATCAAATGTAACTGAGCAAGACCCTATGGGGCCTTCTTAGGGCAGACCCCTCCCCCATATCTTCTGCTTTAGCTCCTCTCTGAAGTCCCTAGAGAGATGTTAAAACCACCACCAAATGGAATAAATTAACTACTTGATGACCATGAGCACGGAGACCCCAGACCTACTGGCACCTAAGGATTGATCATGTTAACCCGTTACCTCACCATCAACCAGAGAATTGTGTACCAGCCGATCACGTGCCCTGAGACCCCCTGCCTCACCTGAGCTTTAAAGATGCTTTGCTGAAACCCATCACGGAGTTTAGGTCTTTTGAGCACTAGCTGCCCTGGACTCCTTGCTTGCTGCCCTGCAATAAGTGCTGCATTTTCCTTCACCATAACCCGGTGTCAGTGGATTGGCTTTACTGTGTGCGGGTACGCGCACCCAAGTTTGGTTCGGTAACACAAAGAATAACAAATCAGAGAGTCGCACAATGATTAAGCTGGAAGGGACCTCAGAAGTTATTCAACCCCCTCTCATTTCCCAGCTGAAGATGTAGAGATTAGGTCCAAGGTCACCGAGTGGGGGGCTTGGCAGGTAGCAGACGGCCTCCCTCCCTAATGAGCTTTCCTCTGCAGGTCTTTAACCGATTCCATGACCTGGACCTGATTTACAGAGTTGGACTAATGCATGTTGATTTCTGAACTGTATGTCACGACTATCGGCCCAGTACCCGTCCTTGGCCATGTTATATTCATCTCCCTCAGGCCCAGCCCCCAAGTGTCCTCCCACCCCACCGCAGACGTTTTTAAAGGATCCTGTTAGCGGCAATCAGAGAAACACAAATGAGATGCCGTGAACTAGGAGTCCTATATTGCAAAAGCCAAATCTGTTCACCAGTGGAGTTGATAACATCCTCCTGAGATCCCAGTGCCCACACAAACCAAACATATGTAGATAAGGACACGAGGATGAATAAAGAGCAATGTGTTTCTGAAAACATAGGAAATAATTAAATGGTTTCTAAAGAAGGGCACAGCCTGGGATTTTGTAGTGTAAAATGAGGCTACCTGGCTGTTTTCACCTGTAGGTCATTTTTTAAAAGCTCATTCATACAGCCACTTACTTTCTGTCCTCCCAACCGAATCCCTCCACCCCAGATTTATTAATAAAAGGCTGGGGGGAGGGAGGGAGGGAGGCAAAATGGTTTCCTGCTTTTGCTTCAAGGCTGAGGGGCATTGCCGTTGGATTGTTTACTGTGGGTCACGCTGTAAGGTCACGCATCTGGCTTTTTCAAATATCTATTTACTTAAAGGGAGAATAAAGAATATGCATTTAAAATACACGCACACGTCTCGTGATGGAAGCGAGAGCAACGTTTCCTGTCAGGTCAAACTGTTCCTGTTCTGAAGGAATCCCTCGAGCCTTCTCAGGATGGGAAGTTCTAACAGAGGTCAAAAATTGGCAGCCTGGGGCCACAATCTGGCCACAAATGGTTTTGTTCTGTATGTACACTACTTTTTAAAAAATTTTTTGCATTTTATTGTATTTATTTTTTTATACAGCAGGTTCTTATTAGTCATCCATTTTATACACATCAGTGTATACATGTCAATCCCAATCGCCCAATTCATCACACCACCACCACTTCCCCCCGCCCTTTGCCCCCTCGATGTCCATACGCTTGTTCTCTACATCTGTGTCTCAATTTCTGCCCTGCAAACCGGTTCACCTGTACCATTTTTCTAGGTTCCGCATACATGTGTTAATATATTTGTTTTTCTCTCTCTGACTTACTTCACTCTGTATGACAGTCTCTGGGTCCATTCACGTCTCAACAAATGACCCAATTTTGTTCCTTTTAGCCAGGTCATGGATGCACAGTACTTTTAAACATTGGAATTTGAGTGTTTTTTGACACTGCCTACACTCTCCTTCTCTTTGGGGTCCACCACCACCTCCAGATGTTGGCCGGGGCCAGTCCCTGGAGGATTGAGTTTTCAGACACTGTTCCAGGGAGGAAAGGGAGGCTGTGAAAGGCCGGGATCAGGAAGGGGGGGGCTGACTGTCTTCCCTGTCCCCTCTTTGCCCCAGGGGGACAGAGGGCAAGGAAGGCAGGTGAAGAGCCCCTCTGCCCCAGGGAACTTGTAGTCTTGAGCTCAGGGCAGGAAGTGAGGTGTGATCCCTACGCTGGTGACAGCATTAGGGATGAGCTGGCATCTCTGGTGTCTTGATGCCTCTCCCACATGGTGAGCTCAGCTGCTTAAATGCTTCCGCTTGGCCAGTTGTTAATGGGCTACTCCCCTTCCTCTTTCCAAGGCAAACTGGGTTTGGGTTGCTCTCCGCCTCTAGAGCCCAGCAGAGGGGGGAGGGGATTCCCTGAGTCACAGTCATGAAGAATTTCAACAGGTCTTTATATAGGAGGCACAGGAGTGAATTAATAGTAGACATTGTTATTAATATCTCACGTTATTATATTTGTAGTTTGCTGTTGCCCTCACTGCCAAGTATAACTCACGGAAATACAGATTTAGAGCAGGGCATGAGAATTTTCTCATTTATATGTTCAATATGATTTTTTTCATTGAGATATAACTGACATATAACATGTTAATTTCAGGTGTACAATATAATGATTCTATATTTGTATATATTGTGAATTGATCGCCATAATAAGTCTAGTTAATATCTGTCAACATACAGAGTTACAATATTTTTTTTCCTGTGATGAGAACTTTTAAGATTTACTCACTTAGCAAGTCTCAAACATGCCATACAGTATTACTAGCTTTAGTCATGATGCTATATACATTAATGATTATTTTATACACATAATTATAATGACAGAAGATGAAAAAAAAGAGTGAAAAGAAAGAGTGAAAAGTAAGACTGCAGAAATAGTTCATATACAACTCCTTCAGTTCATATACAAGAAAAATGGACAGAATAGTATAATCATCATGACTGCAGACTTTGTAGTCCGACTGCCTGGGCTAAAATGCTGACTTCACAACCCACTGCACCTGTGACTGACCTTAGGCCAGTTGCTTTTCATGCCTTGGTTTCCTTACCTATAAAATGGGGATAATAACAGCAATAATCTCATACGGTTATAAAGGATTTCATGAGAAATGCTGTAAGCCCTTCGTACAGTAGCACATAAAAAACCCTTGGTAATTTTTAAATGATTGTTATTATCACTAATATTTAGTATAACTAACAACCTGACTTGCATAATACTCCTTTTAAGAATTTCAGAAGCTTTATAACCTACCACTTTAGATTCCTGAATCTCTCACTGATTATTATATCTCATATCAGCCATAGCTCAAACCTTGGTATGAATGAGTGATTTGGTTTATACTTTCAATAAATGTTAGCATAAAAATATATTTTAGCATATAGTTTCATAGTTTTAAAGTTCTTATAAAGGTCTTAGGTGCAAAATTAATTATCAAAATGAACAAACTCCAGAAAAACAAATGAGAAAACTGACCAGCTCAAAATAGTTGATAGGTTGAAAGATTTTTACCTAACAACCCAGAAAATACCCTAGTAATAAGATTTAATATTGCCAAGAATGGCCTGGGCAGGTTTAGGCCTTTCTTCCCAATTTCCATCAGTACTCTGAAAGCCATGTGACATCAAAAAAAATCTAAGTAACATACACCCCTTCCATGGAGAAATTCTGGAGCCACCGTAAAGTAATATATGCTAATAAAATGAGTGAATAATCAAATGGTAAAATCGGGATCATGTTCTCCTTAGAAGGAACAAACAGCCTCAACAGGGCTTTCTCCGGAATTTCATGAAGATCTCTGACAACCTATTAATTATAGTTGATTAGATTATACTTTCTTCCACCCTAACAAAAACTCAGCCTATTTTCACCACATAGGTGAGCATATAGAAGCAGTTGGCAGGCCTGGGCAATAGGGAGCAGAACATTTAGCAATGGCTGCAGGTATTTTTGATTGTCATGACTGGACGTTCATGACTAGAGGCCAGGGATGTTGCTATACATCCTACAATGCACAGCACAACTCCTGCAACAGAGGAGAACCTGGTCCAAAAGATCAACAGTGCCAAAGCTGAGAAACCCTGACTAACTCTTACCTACAGGTGCAACCTGCCCTAGATCTGGGCTAATGCTGGTCTGGTCAGGGTCCTCTAGCCAGTACCTTAGTGGCTCAAAGCATCAGCCTTGCAACTTAGCGCACTCAGTGCTTGAACCCCAGTCCTTGAACCCCTTGAGTTCCTCCTCTGACTTCCTGATTGATGCTCTGCCTGGTTCAGCAGGAACTGTGGTCTTAGCTTTTGTCCCAGCCCTTCAAGGACTGAAGCCTCTGATCCCACACTCTGCTCCTCTGGGCTGGGACTCTGTGGCCTGCCATGGGATCTTCCTGACGCCAACTACTTATTTGCTTCATTTTCTGCTCCTAGGCCTTCCTGAAGACTGTAATGATTGGATAAACATGCTTACCTCTCAGATATCAGGGCTTAGGCTTTCTCTTTATAATATTCTATCAAATGGTCTGTTCCGCCTGGTTCCTGGAACACCTTGACTTTTGACCATGGCTAGACTGCCCTCAAACCAAATCTTCCAACCACACTCTGCTTGCACTTGCCCTAACCCTAACCCCTAGGTCTTCCTGGTCTCTGTCCCTGCTCCGTCCCTGCCTGTCCTGTCCTAGCACACACTCACTGAGACCTGGCTATCAGAGAACTTAAAATTCCCCATCTCACACTCATACTTCAATAACACAAAAACATTAGGCTGACCTCCCCATAATTCATATTTCTCAGGTATTTGTTTATACCTAGAGAATCCAGGGAAAAAATCGGCTCCTTTAAAAATCACCTCATTTAATAAAATACAATTTTGAACGCTGATGTGGTGAAAAGCAGGACTCTATTCCTCAACGACAGCAACAACAACAAGAAAAAATAAAGAGAGGAAATCGCTTTATCTGCAGGCAGGTGAATTAAATATTTAAGAACACGCCACAGCCAAACTGGATGTCTTTCAAATGAGCAGTTCTGCGAAAAGAGGCTTAGGTAACCACTGACGTTAACTGTTGGAAAGGTTAATTACGTATCCTCTTCCCCCTTTTTATCATCATAACTTTTTGGTAATGCATCCTTTCCTGAATTACACAGCTTCTGTCCATCTCCCGTGTAGTAACTGCAGCCTCAGATGACTTTTCTGGAGAAACCACCGTCTTCAGCTAAAGCTAGTTCTGGTTACGTCTCTCAGCCAATGGCTGGCAGCCTTTTTCTTCAACAAGACACAAGTCATCATAAACAAATGTAGCTGAGTTCTTATCACAAAGGAATGTTTTAAAAATATCATTTGGACGGATTTAAAAACAGTACAATTTCCTCAGAAGTTAACGCACGTTGTTTAAAGAAAATGTGCGTCGCTGTGTGGTTTGACCAAGGACTCAGTTCATAAGCTTTTATGCACGCTGAATACACATGATCATTTTCGGTGGACGGCATCTTTATTGATTTCTGAAGTGAAACAAGAAATCTCTCTGGCCCTTGTAATAATAACAGAGACCATTTATTGAGAACTTAGTTTGCGTTGGCTAGCAAAGCCTTTTAGACAGATTATCCCATGTCATCCCCACAATGGCTTTATGAGGTAGGTGCTACTCTTACCCCAATTTTACAGATGAAAGGGCTGAATTCAAGAAGTAACTTGCCCAAGATCACATAGCTGGTACGTGACAGACACAGGGTTTAAATTCAGTCGAATGACTGTTCCAATACTCAAATGCTCTGCTACCTTCCTTCCCACTAAGTTTGAAGATTTTATTTATTTCTCACGGTGTTTAGGAACACTTTCTTGCTCTGCTTAACAAGGAACAGCACTTAGATTTCCTTCCTTGGAGCTCAGGCCGCGTATTACAGATTGTTCCTTTAAGACACCTTTTCTGTTAAAACATAAACACACAAACTCACACAGCCTATGTCTTAATAATAGGAATCATTAAATACCATGAAGGTCTTTGAAGACATAGATGGCTTATGGGGTAGAGAGTTATAGGTAGGTGTCTGTGTCCTAACTCCATTAGTGTAAGAAAAATATTTTTAACTGTTTTCTGAGTTATCCCAGGACTGCTGATGAAGGGATATTTTTGAGTTGTAGCCACAAGATTAAGCTGTAGGGTTTCTGCAGCCATGATGGTCCTATAGCTTCAAGGGCTATTCCTTTTTTTTTTTTGTGGTACGCGGGCCCCTCACTGCTGTGGCCTCTCCCGTTGCGGAGCACAGGCTCCGGACGCGCAGGCTCAGCAGCCATGGCTCACGGGCCCAGCCGCTCCGCGGCATGTGGGATCTTCCCGGACCGGGGCACAAACCCGCGTCCCCTGCATCGGCAGGCGGACTCTCAACCACTGCACCACCAGGGAAGCCCCAAGGGCTATTCCTTTTATCCTAAGGGTAACTAATAAGGGGACTGACCTCCAAGTTGATGACAGCTGGTTGGCCTCTGATGAGATATGGTTAATATATGGAGAGGTTATTATTTTATCATACTTAAGTTTTCATTTTCATTGGGGCCAGTGCTCTAGTATAAAGAAGGGAGCTTGAGCTGTGATCAGAACCCCCCAGTGGAAAATCTCCTATTTAAAGAGAGTTAAGCACCTGAGGCATGGTTTGGAGAGAATGAAAGGTCTATGATTCTCAGCCAGTGATGCCACACCTGGGACCACCTCTTGCCAAAGCCAGGTTCCCAGAGGAGACTCGGGAAACTCCCAGGATTTCACAAACCCACCTCTGCTTAAGGCCCTTCAGCAGCTCCCTCTTGTCCACAGAACAGGGCCCAAACTCCACAAGAGGGTATGCAGAGCTCTTCACAATTTGACTGCCTTTCCATCTCATCTCCAACTACTCTCCACCCTCTACACACACTTCAAGCACGCAGTCTAGTGGTATTCCAACTGAACATCGTTTCCCTCCACTCTACATTTCTTTACCTTCTCTCATGAGTGCCCTTCCTAACTTCAAGGCTGAGCTCAAACTTCACGCCAGGCAGAGTTAAGCAACTGGGCTACTATATTTCCATTTTGCCTTGTACATATCTCTATCAGAGGGTTGGTTAACAGTACTGTTGTAGCTGTTTGCTTACCTGTCTGTCTTCCCAGGTGGATAGAGATATTGGTTAGAAATTATGGTCAGCACAACATAAAAATGGAAAGCAGATAATTCCATCTGAAGGCTTCACAAGTTCAGGTACTTTTTCCTGCAATTATCCCCCAATGGGACCAAACTGTTAATGAACCATCCCGGGTAAGAGTCCCTCCTGATGGCAGAAGCTGGGCTGCCTGTCAGGGACAATAACCAGGGAAGGGTTGAGACCTCATTTCCCACGGTGTACACAACGTTTGCTGATGACTAGACACACACCGCCCCTCAGTTATACAGAGTTAGGCTGAGTCTCTTCCTGCTTTATAGATTCTTGGGATATTCCCTAATTGGGAGCCATTAGGTTTATAAACTTAAAAATGCCAGTTGAGGGGCTTCCCTGGTGGCGCAGTGGTTGAGAGTCCGCCTGCCGATGCAGGGGACGCGGGTTCGTGCCCCGGTCCGGGAAGATCCCACATGCCGCGGAGCGGCTGGGCCCATGAGCCATGGTCGCTGGGCCTGCGCGTCCAGAGCCTGTGCTCCACAATGGGAGGGGCCGCAGCAGTGAGAGGCCCGCGTACCGCCAAAAAAAAAAAAAAAAAGCCAGTTGAATTGTGCTAAAGGGTAAATGTCTTCCCCTTTAGGGTATTTGCCACAGTTAGTTCTGACTCTGTGCTGGGGGGGTTACCCTGTCATTCCTCGTTGGGGAATATATTCTAGTGTATCTTAGAGATAGATTTCCCCAGAATAGATACTAATTCTGTTCTAGTCTTCTGTCCAGCAGGAGAGCACCGAAAACAAACTAGGTAGTTAGTGCTCATTTTCTCCTTGATAAATTTCAAAACGTACTTTCCTAATATGTGCTACATAAAGAGCAAATGGGAATTCGGTAGGATTATTCTGTGATTACTACTGCGGATTTTCTCAACTAAGAGGAAACACAGGCAAATGGAATTTAAGACTATATACAACGGCCCAAACCTTTCCCTCAACCTAGAGGTGTGCTGCCTGCACTGTCAACAGACAAACAGACAATTTGGGGCTCAGGATAGAACCTCTACTGAGAAGTGGAGGTAAAGTGGACATGATCGCCTCTTTCCAACTACTGTCCTCATACTCTACATGACATACTGTATTCTAGTGCTGACAGCTGAAGGCTAGAGTTTTGATTAATCCGTTTTCCTCTAGTTATAAACAGAATCTCTCTTCCCTGAAGGTTCCAGCGATCATTCTAGCAAGTGTTGGACCTTGACAGAACAATGCTTATCCTTTGGCGGCCACTGTACGTACGAGAGAGAGAGAGAGAGAGAGCTGGGTTTGTTTTCCAAATCTCCTTGGGCATTGTTGAAAGAAGCTCATTTGTGAATGCATGTGTTTCAACAAACTCAAGGCAGTATTTCTTTTTTTTCTTTCATGGAAATAGTGAGGGAGAGGAAGCAGGTGTGCCGTTCATCCAAAGCATTACAGACACCTGCTGGGGAATCATTTCACAGTCCTCCAGCGAGCCAGCGCCCAACACAGGGCCTGCAGGACTGGGTGCAGGGGAGAGATCAGGGGTGGGCTGCAGGGGTCAGAAATGTAGATTGATCCCACGTCTCATGGTCCCCAGGCTGAACTGTCAAGGTCACTTGGAAGCTTGTTCTCTAGGCTGCTGTTGTGGAGAGTTCATGACTATTTTTGAGACGCTAAGGTTTTGTAATGGTTGAAAGCATCCCAAGTTACCCAGTGGCCAGTTTGATGTTGTCACCAAATACAGTTAGAAAGAAGGGAAGAGGGGGTGGGTGATGGTGCCCATCAAGAACTGGCTTCATGTTGTGCCACGCAATTACTAGAGTTACCAATACTGTATTGTATATTTGCAAGTTGCTAAGAGAATAGCTCTTAAAGGTTCTCAGTACAAGAAAAAACTTTTTTAACAAGGTATGGTGATGATGTTGACTAGTCTTATTGTGGTAATCACTTCACTATACAGACATATATCAAATCATTCTGTTGTACAGCTTAAGCTTATACAATGCTAGATGTCAGTGATATTTCAGTAAAACTGGAAAACTCCATTCCTGTTTATGAAAAACACTGGCTTCAGTGCGACATGATGAGTTCTACATTCGTTTCCCGAACCTGATGAAGGTACGTAATGGAATGAACGGTCTGACAGTAGAAAGAGTCTGGGGAACCACTGATCTCCCCAAGTGCAGAACTCAGGTGCCATCTTGACGCGGACTCTAGCTGAGGCCAACACCAGGTGAATCTGGGAAGGAAAGTATGAGACTGTATCCCATAGAAACTGTTTACCTGGGGCCTGTGAGCTCTCTACCTGCCGTACACTGTGAGCCACCGACATGATTTATCCTAATATCAAGAGTTTTCAAACTTCAGCGTGCAGCAGAATGAGCTGCAAAGCTTGGTAAAACACAGGCTGCTGGGTTTCTGATTTCTAGTCATGAGTTTCTGATTCAGTACGTCTGGGATGGGTCCTGAGTTCCCAGTGACGCTACTGCAGTGACCAAATTTGAGATCCACATCCTGAGACCTCGGGTAAGGGAATGCTTTACTTGCTCTATCTGAAAAATGGGGATTTCACTACAGGCCTACGTCATCTAAGTTGTTTGAATGTTTCCTCATGAACGGGAAAGAGAGAAATAGTTATTCAGAAACTCTTGTGTGCTAGATGCTTTCATACCTCATTTAAAGCTCACAACAGCCTGACAGATAGGCATCGTTGTCCCCACTTCTTAGTTAGCAGGATGGAGGCAGAGAGGGGTCAGTTCATTTGCTTAAGTCCTTGACGTTCTACGTTCTTCAGTGCTCAGGCTGAGATTCAACCTTGGTTGGTCTGGCTCCAAACCTGCAGACCCTTCCTTGGCATCCAGACCTCTCCTTACACCAGCTTGCTTTTATCTTTGTAAAGGTGCAGGCCCAGCGGCCATGGCTCACGGGCCCAGCCGCTCCGCGGCATGCGGGATCTTCCCGCACCGGGGCACGATCTCGTGTCCCCTGCATCGGCAGGCGGACTCTCAACCACTGCGCCACCAGGGAAGCCCTAAAGGGGATCTTATAAAGCCCCAAGAGAAGAAAAAAAGCAAGACGAGGTCAAGGTGTGCATCTGAATCGACCGCGTGGACCATCAATTCATGTCTCAGGCAGAGGCTGTCCACATTGCTGACACGCCACCCCAGCCATGCTGGATTTCTTTGTTTCTGCCTGCCACGTTGGGAACCTTATCTGAATTCTGATGGCTTTGCCCCAGACCTTGACTCTGAGCTGGTCTCATTCAGGTATCCCTCCAGTCATCACCCCCGGCCTTTGAACGACCAGCTTATCCTGAAAAGGCTCCTGGTGAATCCTCTCTGAATATCATTGCCTGATGAGCTACCTGCCTGTGATGATGCCACTTAGAATTGGGGCAAAGCCCCATCACACTCTCCCTAACTTGACCTCTTCCAAAGACAGGGACGACGATTTGCTCACTCTTAATAAATGACGTGGATCCCCGCTTTCCAGATCAGCCATGTTGTAGTTTGGTTAATTAATTCCATACAACCTCAGAAATAGATGCTCTGTTCAAAGCCCTGAACAATGTGCTTGCCTAATTTTAGGGAGCTGTGGTAGGAGAAAGAAGGCAGCAGAGTTGGATCAGAGAAGCAAATTTAAATCCTCATGACCATCTATTAATATTTATTGAGGGTCTGCAGGAGGCATGGTCCTTTGTAGGATTCTTCCCAGATTATCCAGGGGTTTTTTTTCCCCATAAATTCTCATTAATATATTGTACATCTTGATTTCCAATAAAAATACAGGAAGGTGGCATCCTTTATTCCTCAGGGTGAGTTTCCTTTCCATATTTTATAATGCAATATAATGTCATAGAATAGAATAAATGAGCCAAGAATGAAAATTTTTCTATTAAAACGAAAAAGATTCATATCCTTTCCTCTATCCTGCCATCTCTTTTGAAAACAAGAGGGAAAACAACCTTCTCCTGCGCTCCCACTCTAACCTCCTCCTGGCCCCAACATAACAGTTTCCTTATTTTGGACCAAGTTCATTAAACAAATGGGCAAGAGCCCTAAAAGTTCTTCCTGGATGATATTGCCATGGTTTTATCCTCGTTTTCCAGCTGCCCTTTAATGATCTGGCAGAGCTAGGGCCTGTAATAAGATACTCCAGATAAACAGCGCTTGGCATATTTTAAATAAATGTCAACCCAGGTTAGTTTGTGAAGTTCTGCTTTTTTCTCCATTAATGTGCTCCCATGGGGAACACCCATGGGAAATAACCAATGTTCTTCCTTCAAAACATATGCAACTGTGGGCCCTGAGTTTTCAATGACTGCCAACTCAATCACTATTTAATCACTGCAAAAGTACCTCTGGAACTGCAGCTGCTTCTCTGTCTACCTGATAACCTACAGCCGTGAGAAGAGAGAGTAGAACATCCTCCTTTCGAGAGAAAGGTGGAAACTGAGAGGTTTGTGTAGTGAATACAGAACAAGATGATCTTCCTGAGTGGAAAGAACCAGGAGATTTTACTCTTAGAAAGTAGAAAAGTGCCATCTAAAGCCAGGCTTGGGTTAATTTTCATAATTATGAGTCATTCATCAGCCCTATGATTATATAGCTGTATTTAAATCTCTGTTTAGAAACATTGTTTTTGCACTTAGCTGGCTCATTCTTTACCCAGCCTCCTCGACTGCCTGGGCCCTGGACTCCTGCCGCACCTGCCCAGCACGACTGACCTCACAGTGCTGTTTGTTTGCTACCACACCTGGGGAGTCAAGCACAAGTGCAGGCAGTAACTCACCCGCAAGGGCTGACGCTGCTACAAATGCCTAGTCTCTGATGTCAACTGGACCACTCTTTTATTCCTCCTTCATCAGCTTCCTTTTCTACTCTCCTCTGTGGACATTCCAAAACGTTACTGTTTTCTTCCAGCCTCCTGCTTCCTTTTTCCCGACAGACACCGCGAGTCCTGCTTTGTTCGGAGCAGAGACACAGAGCGGTTCTGCTGCGGCCGTCTCCCAGCTTTATGACTGACCCAGGGGATGGCTAAGAAAGCTTCAGCTCCCAGGATGCTCCTTGCTGTGTCTTTGATTCCTCCCTCCATACCACGCACATCCCACAGGACACCCGACCTTGGCTTAGTATAGGGATAGCCCCACTCGTACCCTTTGAACTTGAAGACCACTCTCGACTTCCTTGACTTTGAAACTCAGAACCTCTTGGGGTGCAGCTCACCCTCACTGCTTGGTTCCTTCTGTCCCCAGCAGTCTCATTTTTCCTCTGCTGTCAGTGTCCCAACATCCGCCTCAGCCCCCGTTGCACCAACCCTGGCCTCCTACAAGGAAAAGGTCAAATGAAAATGTTTTTATTCCCTACCCTTCCTTAGAGAAATATTCCTTGTTTCTCTAGGCTCACAAAAATAAAATAAAATAAATAAATAAATAAAATAAAATAAAAAACAAAGGTGTCCCTCTGGCTCAAAGCTCCACCATCTCCAGGTACCACTCCCTCTCTCCCGGTCAGGATCCTTGACGTAGTTATTATGCATCTCTTTCTTGGAGTTTCAATCTCTTCCTTGGTACTAATTCCTTCCCTGTAGCTTATAAACACACACACACACACACACACACACACACACACTCACACACACACACACGGTTCCTTCCCTGAATTCTGCATTCTCCTCCGGCCCCCACTGAGCATCTCTCCCCCTTCACAGCCAATTTTTCAGAAAAGTCATCTATACTTGTGTCTCTGTTTCCTTACTTCCTTCTTCAACCTCAGTGCAGTCAGTTTCCCCATCCTCACCCCTGCTGCTCTGTTAAAATGGTCTAAGTCACCCTTGACCTCCATATCGGCAAATTCAATAAACACGAGGCTGGACCTGGCAACATCATCTGACCTGTGCATTAGTTCTCTTCCTGGAAGTGCCTGCTCCTTTGTCTTTTGTGACACTCTCCTGGCTCTCCTTCTCCCCTTGCAATCCCTTGGTCTGCTTTGCTGGCCCCTTTTCTTCTGCCCTACCTGTGTTTACCAGAGCTCTGCTCTCCCCACTCCACCTGCTCTCTCAAGACAATCTCGTTGACCCCCAAGGCTTTCAGTATCATTTTATGCCAATGATTCTCAAATGCTATCTCTGGCTCATCTCTCTCCTGAGCATCTGACACTGCCACCTGGATAGCTCCAGAAGCACAGGACATTCAACGTGTCCAAAACCAAAACCAGTTTTTTCCTCCTCCTGCCTTCCTTATACTGATTTAATAGAACTTGGGCCTTGTCTAGGCTTCTTCCTCTTTTAACTCCCTATCAATTTCCCCAAGCTCTGTTGATTTCCCCTTTCATGACTGCTTGAGGCTACCTCACCTCTCCATCCTGAACTGCTCGGATCCTCTCTTACCTGATCTACTGCAGTAACTCTCTAACTTAGCTTACAGGACGGGTCAGACGTCGTAGCTAGGTAAGTAACTTAGTTCCTGTACTCTGCTTCCCATTAAATCAGTGGGTTTTAACTTTGGCCAAACACTGGAATCAAACTTTTCCAATCAAAGGAAACTTTGAAAAATACTGATGCTGGGATCTTATCTCCAACAAATTCTGTTGTTATTTGTTTGGGGAAAGCCTAGGTATTAAAAGTTTTAAAAACTCCCCAGGTGCTTCCGATATGCAGCCAATATTGAGAGCCATGGCTGTCGACCACTGTCCACGTGACTGTCCTTGTATCAGCTCTGTGATATAAACCCCCAGCTTATATGCAGGTGGGATACTGGTGTAAGAGATCACACACGGTAATACTCAGGGCGGAGGATAACTGGGAATGGGGTAGAGGGTTCCAGAAGGTGGGAAGGCAGCAACGGCAGGAAGTGAGGGGGAGCCATTGACCTTGGCAACTCACTGGCCTGTGCAATGTCATAGGACACTTGCTTCCTATAAGGCTGCTGCAGTCTGCTTCTCAGGTGCTCAGGCCATGGCCCTGACTACACAGCCCAGGGAACGCCTCCAGCCCACAATGGGACGAGCCTTTTCTAGAACAGAAGCTTTATATTGCCCATTTCTGGGCTGAGTCCACTGTGAGAAGATCCAGAATTTTCTGGCAGTCTGAACTTCTGGACAGGTTTCCTCAGCTGGCCTCTGGGATGGAGATGCTGCCCTTTCCATACTCCTCCCCCACTCTCATGCTGCAGACATGGTAAGTAAAGAGCTGGGCTTGGTGGATGAACAGTTTTCCTTTTCTTTGAGCTCTCAAGGATGGAACCTTTCTCTTGGCTCAAGAAAGCCAGAACATTTGCTTTATAAAACAAGCAGCCATCTCTTACTTGTAAGTACAAAATGACAAAGAAGACCTCTAACTCATATAACCACGTGTTTTAGGTTGAATTGTGCCCCCTAAAAGAAGTACTTGTTGAAGTCCTAACACCCACTACCTTAGAATGTTCCCTTATTTGGAAATAGGGTCTGTAAGGGGGTCACCGAGTTGAAATGAGGTCATTAAGGTGGGTTATAATCCAATGTAACTGGTGTCCTTATAAAAAGAGGAAATCTGGACACAGAGTCAGACCCACAAAGAGGGAATATGCTGGGAAGACACACAGGGAGAAGGCCACTGGAGGACGAAGAATTGCAGTGATGCCTCTATAGGCCAAGGAATGCCAGAGATTGCTGGCAAACCATCAGAAGAGGCAAGGAAGGATTCTTCTACAGGTTTCAAAGGGAGCATGGCCCTGTTGACACCTTGATTTTGGTCTACTAAGCTACCAGAACTGTGAAAAAAGTAAATTTCTGTTGTTTCAGGTCACAGAGTTTACGGTACTTTGTTTCGACTGCCCTAGGAAACTAATACAGCAGGTAATTCTCTCCATCATCAGAGGTGCAGGCTCTCTGAGATGCATTCTAGCCCAGGAACCTTCTGGAGCTGGGTGTATTGTTTGGTGATCTGAACCTCTCCTGACCCCATTCCTCCCCTGGCTGTTCTCTGCAGACATCAGCTCCCTTCTGACCCCACCTGTGGTCTCCTCTGCACTTTTTTTGGCAGAAGTCTATGGAGTAAAGGTTTTACTCCTCTCCCTGCAGATAAGTTACTGCTTTGTAAATTATTCTTGCTACCATTTAATGCCTGGCAAAGATGTACTAGGTCTCGCATATGTCATCACCTTTGGTGGTCACACTAACTCTGTGCCATAGGTAGTATTGTCTCCACTTCAGGGTCCAGAAGCGTTAACTTTGCCAAGGTAGACAGCTACTAAGGGGCAGGCCTTGGAGTCTAGCCCAAGCCAACCTGGCCTCTGAGAGCCTGCCAGCCTCACCGTGGGCATGGTGACTTCTTCGGGCTCTCGATGGCACAGACCTTGCCTCAGAAATTAGCAGCAGCGACTCTGCAGGCATCTCCCTGCTAACTGATCAGTGACTACAGCCTTTTAAACACAGGCTTTCTGCTCAAGCTGGGGCCTTCCTGCAGCTGTTCTACTTGATGAATGAGCCATGATCCCTCTCTGGGTTATAAAGGACTTAACAGAGGGTTTAATCATTGACCCAACCAAACTTTCTTAACTGTAGTTACGATGGTAGGCTCGAGGGACCCAAGCTCTCTCCAGTCTACCTCTTCTTAAATTGACTATGTTTATTTACTGTTGAGTTTTAAGAACTTTCTATATATTCTGAATACAAGTCCTTTGCCAGGTTTGATGATCTGCAAATATTTTCTCCCAGGAGAAAGTCTCCTGTCCTCCATGGGCTTATAATCTCATAGGAGGAGACAGAAATGCCACCCTGACACCAACTCTGTTCCTAGCACTGGGGCTGGGGACCCTGACCTGGCCAACCTGGGGCTACCATTCCTATTTTTACTTCACTGAGCCCCTGTGATCGTTATGCCTCCGAAGGTATAATGACAAAAATTCCCAAGAGATAACCACAGTTTACTGAGAAAGATCCCCAAATAGACATTTTATTTATTTATTTATTATACAAAATAGACAACCAAAATAGACGTGTTAAGTGTTAATTCCTTGTCCAGACCAGTCTGTAATTAGTCTGGATACAGACGCTGCGGCAGTTCAAAAAATTCAGATAATATGGATAAGCTTGTTTCACGTTACACTGTAAAGCCATTTTCCCAGGAAACAGTGGCAATGGTCCCCTGTCCATCCTCCCTTTATTTATTTTGCATAATACCTGTACCTGAGTCCACAGGCAGTCACACATTTTCCACACCAACGTTGAACTGAGGTAAGGATTACATACACCCATATGCAGGTGAGGGTGCATTCAAAATGCAGTGCAAACACCCCTGAAAAAGAGCAGGGAGTCTTTTTCATAGAAGCTCAATGGATATAAAGCTTTCAAAAAGTATTAAAACGCCTGGATCAAACTCCTTTGAGAAATAAATTGCTATTTCTTTAGAGACTCTGATTTATTAGCTGAATAAAGACCTTGTGAAAACCATGCTAGCATAAAGTTACACACTTTTTAGCTTGAATTTGAATGCTGAGAAATTTCGTTTAGGGATTTCACTGACCAGAAAAGGAACGCTCCGCCATGATGTAACTGAAAGCCATAGAGTGGTCTCAGCCTCTTCTGAAAGGACAATGTCCTTGCATCAGGACCACAAACAAACCTTTGCCTTTTGCTCCTTCTGTCATGGAGGTTCAGGCTTTCCTGCTTTCAGATGCGCCATTCTCTATAAGAGCCTGTTCTTTCATAGCAATGGGCCAGTTCTCTAGAGTGTCTCTCTTTTTGTTTTAAATTCAGAACTGGAAAACGAGGTTTGTTTTGTGGACAGTTTGATGAGTTTTCACACGTGTATGCGGTCGACCATCTGTATCGAGTTCTGCCTCTGCGGATTCAACCAGCTGTGGGTTGAAAATATTTGGGGAAAAAAAAAATTCCAGAAAGTTCCAAAAAGCGAAACTTAAATTTGCTGGTGATGATTTACATAGCATTTCCATTGTATTTACAAATATTTACATAGCATTTCCATTGTATGACATTGCATTTACATTGTATTCCATGGAATTATAAGTAATCTAGAGATGATTTAAAATATGCAGGAGGGTATGTATAGGTTATATGCAAATACTACACAATTTTATGTAAGGGACTTGAGAATCTGAAGGTTTTGGTGTCTGAGGGGGGCTTCTAGAACCAATCCCCCAGAGATGCTGAGGCACGACTATATTGATGTAACTACCACCACAATCCGGATACAGAACAGCTCCATCACCCCCAATACTATCGCTTCGTAGTCACACCATCCCCTAAACCCCTAGCACCAGGCAAAGCTGATCTGATCTCCATCACTATAGTTTTGTCTTTTATTGAATGTCATATATAAATAGAATCATACAGCAGCATAACTTCCAACTTGTTTTTCAGACTGGCTGCACCATTTTGCATTTTTGCATTTCCACCAGCAGTGTCTAAGAGTTCTAGTTGCTCTGCCTCTTCGTCAGCACTTGGTATTGTCAGGATTGTTTATTTCAGCCATTCCAGTAGGTATCCAGTAGTATTTAGTTGTGGTTTTAATGTGTATTTTCCCTAAAGAACAAAGGCGTTAGGCAACTTTTCATGTGCTTATTTGCCGTTCCTATGCCCTCTTTGGTGAAGCGTGTACTCAATTTTTTTTGTCTTTTAATGTAATTTAAAAAATAAACTTTACTTTTCAGGACAGTTTAGATTAACAGAAAAATTATGGTGATAGTAGAGTTCCCATACACCGTAACTCAATTTCTCTTATTATTAACATCTTCTGTTAGTGTGGGACATTTGCTGCAATAAATGAAGCAATGTTGATATATTACTGTGAACTAACGTCCATAGTTTATTAGATTTCCTTAGTTTTAACCTAATGTTCTTTTTCTGTTCCAGGATCCCATCAGGATACCACATTACATTTAGGCATCGTATCTCCTTAGGTTCCTCTTGGCTGTGACAGTTAATCAAGACTTTCCTTGCTTTTGATGACCTTGATAGCTTTGAGGAGTGCTGGTCAGGCATTTTGGAGAACATCCCTCAGTTGGAGAGTGTTGAACGTTTTTCTTATAATTAGACTGGGGTTATGGTTTTGTGGTAGGAAGGGCACAGAGGAAAAATGCCATTCTTGACAACATCATATCAAGGGTACCTATTAGCGACATGACATTGCTGTTGACATTGACCTAGATCACCTGGCTGAGGTAGTGTTTGTCAGATTTCTCTACTGTACAATTACTCCTTTTCCCCCTTTCTGTACTGCAGGCTTTAGGAGGAAGTCACTGTGTGCAGCCTAGACCTGGGTAGTGGGCTTGAAATTCTTTACAAGATTTTTTTTTTTTTTTTTTTGGCCACGGTGCACAGCATGTGGGATCTTAGTTCCCTGACCAGGGATTGAACTCGTGCCTCCTGCATTGGAAGCACCGAGTCTTAACCACTGGACCTCCAGGAATGTCCCTTTACAAGATTTTTAACCCTTTAGTTTCTTCATTTATAACATGGTAAGGAAATGTTAGTATCTATGCATAGGAGTGTTAGACAGATTAAATGAGATAACGTATATTATAGAGTGCTTAGCACAGGGTGGTTCATTTCCTCCACAGGAAAAGAGCTGTATGACTAGGGTGAGCTTGGCTCCCAGGGGAACTGAGTGGTGGGTTCATGGGTCTTTAATTTATTATTATTTTTTTTAACGTACATATGTTACCTTTTTGTATGTGCGAAGTATACATGTTAGCAAAATCTTTTAAAGCTATATCATGGTTTTTAGGTCTAAAATGTTATTTCCCTTGTCTGAATAGTTCTAGGAAACAAAAACTAGGTTGCATTCTAAGTATTTATAGTTAAAAACAGTTGTGGAAAAACAAAAACAAAGAACAGTTGTGGGCTCATTTCCTGGGATGGGGGGAATGATACTACATATAAGAGTCCATTAAAATACAGTGATCATTTCTTACTATAAAACACACATATTCCCCAGCTAAAAAATCATTTTTTCCACAAAATTACAGAGAAAAATCACAGGTCAGACTAGACTCTATGAATGGATCTGGAAACGGTCCTGAGTGATTGTAGGTTCAGGAGTACTATGTACAGTATATGCAACAGAATAAACCATTATCATAAAACTTCATGTTTCTAAAATAAACCAAAGTAAGTCTGATACACTATAAATTTGGTAGGTTTGGAAAGAATATTTATTTGATTCTTTGTTTACTTAATTTATTTCAGCCTATTCACTCTCCCCCAAGACCCGTTCCCTCAAAGGTCTGTAGATCTTTGAAATAAAAAAATAGCTTGAAATTCACCATGGCATAATGAGATATTATAACCCTAAACAATAACAGTCAGCTCCTCTAGTGGATGTGGTGTGCAATCGTCCAGCACAGGGAAAGGTTGTAAGCATCTGTTGAAGCTTCTCTGAAAGAATAAGGTTGAGGTACTTAAAATCATCTTAGTGGTCACACTTACTTCAGTATCTTCCTTTTTATTTATTTGTTCATTTCATTTATTTACTTTTGGCTGCGTTGGGTCTTCGTGGCTGCGCGCAGGCTTTCTCTAGTTGTGGTAAGTGGGGGCTACTCTTCGTTGTGGTGCACGGGCATCTCATTGCGGTGGCTTCTCTTGTTGCAGAGCACTGGCTCGGTGCATGGGTTTCAGTAGTTGTGGCACTCGGGCTCAGTAGTTGTGGAGCACAGGCTTAGTGGCTCCAGGGCATGTGGAATCTTCCCGGACCAGGGCTCGAACCTGTGTCCCCAGCATTGGCGGGCGGATTCCACTGCACCACCAGGGAAGTCCCCAGTATCTTTCTTAATTCAAAAAAACCCCACCACTTAACATTTTATAAATTGATGAGACTTAAATGAATGAGAAAGTAAACATCCAGGATGTTAAAAAAAATTATGACCATTCAATTCATTTTAAATTGAGATAATCTGTGTGGACTTCTAGTCAGTACTGTTTATTTGTTCTCATATTCTTTTTTACTCCTTCGTTGCCTTTTTTTGATCTTACTGTCTGTGGGTGCCACCCTCTTCTCTACTTTTCATTGTAATTTCACACTTGACCGAAGAACAGGGGAGCTGAACAAAGCTGCTGATATGTAAATAACAGCTTTGAAGATGGAAGTACCAAATTGTTCCTAAACAGAAGAAAAACTGCAGCTGCTTTAGTTGAATGTCTCAATATAAAACTTCAATTGCTTTCTAAAATAAAAAGTATATCATCTAGGTTTGTGCTTTGTACTGAGCATGAGAATATTCTAGTAGGCTGACAATCATCCTGATCATTCTTTTGCTTTTAGAAATAATCTTTGTATTCTTCTAAAAATAAGTATAGATTAAAAAAAATTATTATTTATTTGGCTGCGCTGGATCTTAGTTGCGGCATATGGGATCTTCGTTGCAGCATGCAGGATCTTTTGTTGTGGCGTGCAGGCTTCTCTCTAGTCGTGGCATGCGGGCTTAGTTGCCCTGTGGCATGTGGGATCTTAGTTCCCCGACCAGGGATGGAACCCGTGTCCCCTGCATTGGAAGGCAGATTCTTAATCACTGGACCACCAGGGAAGTCCCTGGATTTTTTTTTTTTATTGTGGTTCTAAAGTCTTTGGATTTGCAAATTCAAAGGACTTATAAATCAGAACCTAAGTAATCTTTATCCAGGAAATAAGTTAGCTTCTTTGGCAAAACAGGAAGGCAGATATGTTAATAATCAAGTACCGTCCTTTAGAGAATCAATCCATTTACACTGTAGAAATTAAGGTGACTAATTCCATTTCTTTGGTCAGTAGTATTGGTTGCCACTATCTGTAATGGGACACTGAGTCTAGTCAAAAGGTCCCTGATAGAGTTCTGCTATTCAGAGTGTAGTTCAAGGGAGAGTAATACTGGCAAACCCTGTGAGCTGGTTAGAAATGCAGTCTCAGGCCTCTCCCTGACCTACTGAATCAGAATCTGTATTTTAACAAGATTCCCCAGGTGATCAGGGTTGCCAGATTTAGCAAATAAAAAGACAGGATGCCAGGTAAACTAGAATTTCAGGTAAACAGTGATTTTTTTTTTTAGGACAAGTATGTCTCAAATATAATATGCGTCATACTTAACTGATATAAAAATTATTTGTTTATATGAAATTAAAATTAACTTGGTATTCTGTATTTTATCTGGTAACTCAACAGATGATTTGTATAAACATTAAAGTTTGAGAAATAGGATAAGGTCTGTTTTTTCCCCCTAAAGATATTTAAATATTTGGGTTAATTCTAGGACTTTATATAATTATTAATACATGAGTTATATCAAAGCTAAATGAAAGAATTTAAAAAATAATCTTGATGCTAAAGGACCTATGACTAAGAGACCCCTTCCTAACCCCATGTAATAAACCACATTTTCTACTTTCTGTATTTGATGTGTTGACATTAGGGCCCTGCTGACCCTGGAAGAGTGCCCCTCCCAGTATTAGCTCATTCTCAGAGATAGCAAACAAGTCCCCTAGGGTGCACCTTTCATATGCAAACTACCCAATCCAGAGAGCACACCCTAACCACCTCCATTACCCAGATTTACACTCTGGGCCACTATTCTGCTCTAATCCCCCCTGGGCCATACGCCCGACTACTAAGGATAGCCCCCAAACCCAAGTGCCTGCTGAAAATATTCAAACTACCCATCTAAGCCTGCTTACCCTGCCTCACCCAGTCCTTCCAGTGGAAATGACAATAAAGACACCTGCCTATATTTCCTCCACTCCCTCTGCCTCCTGATTGACCCTGGTGCTTCCCCAAGTGGCCCTGAATGGTATGTCGTGCCTCCTGTTTCTTGGGGTCTGTAAGGATAAAAAACTTTTTCCTTCATGACAATTATTTTCATATCTGTGTGTCTTACCATACCTGATTTAAACAAATTCCAGGTACCCTTTTAAAACACCCCACTAACCCCTTAAGATGATATCACATTTCCCCTGGAATTGTGATCAAATAAACCTTTACTTGGAATGGCCTAGAATGATAGGGAGGGGCATTAAACTAAGGCTTCAAGATAATAAAATTTAGCTAGAAGAAAATTCAGTTTTTTTGGATGGTTAGTCTACACAATGCTTGGAAACCTTCAGGTGATTCAGTTTTGTGACTTTCCATCTAGAAGTCAGCTGTCATGTGGCCGTAATATTCCATGGAGTTCTTCAGGTCAAAGTAGGCCTAGCAAAGTATACCAGAGAAAGATATATTGCAGGTCTTTCACAGAGTGGTGTCATCATTCAGAGGCTACACCTCACAGCTGTCCCACATGTTGGGAAATGGGGGAGGCAGAGTTTCTGTGCACTGCTCAAGGTCATCTGGAACACTGATACATAAGGGCACACATCTCCTAACCCATTATGCAATAAGACATGAAGTTCTTTACATCATCTTCCCACTGAGTCACCCAGTTTTTGTTGTCATTTGTTGTTTTTTGGTGCTTTTTGCTAGTACACAAAAAATTTTTTGAAAAGTCAGCATCAGGCTCTGATTCTAAATGTTAAGGACATTGAGGTTCTATTTACGACCGCTTTCAATTGGACAAAAGGATGAGCTAGGGTTGCCTTTCTCTCAGTGTTTTCCATGATATTTTTGTCATCTGCACAATGTAACATTTGCCAGGCATAGGCAAATATCCAACTTGCACTCAGTAGAGGACAGAATTGAATCATGACCCTTGTCAGCTAGAGAAAGGAAGCACACAGAAACACTGCTTGGAAAATAAGAGTGTGAGGCCTAGAGGTGGGCAACATGAATCTATAAGACCTTTAAAATGATGCTTTTCCATGGCTAAAAAGTTCAAGCAATGAGTACTGTGTCTTCCTTACTCAAGCAGCTGTACCGAATTGAACTGAGGACTGTTACACAGAATGGGTGATTAATTACAAGTCTGATTTGAGGGGTTCCACTGTGTAAGAAAAAATCTGAGTGGACTTTGTCCCTGGTTCTTGGGAGGGAGCTTCTAAACCCCGAGAATTTCCAGTGTGATAGGAGTGTCATTGTTGTTTTCCATCATGGGCCCCTCAGACCATACTTAAGAGTTTCTGCTAATGAGGTGACTCAGGATGGGTCATACCAGAAGGACTGACCATGTCCTTAGAGGGTTGAAGCTTTGAGCCACGTGATATCAGATCTAACCCTGGAGAGGATTGGGAGGCTGGAAATTGAGGGCAAACTCCCAGCCAATAATTCAATCAGTCATACCTACTTAATGAAACCCCAGTAAAAACTCTGAACACTGAAGCTTGGGTGAGCTTCCCTGGTTGGCAATTCCCTACATATTGTCACACCTCAATATGCTAATTGGGTAATTCATCCCTGAGGATAACAGAAGTTCCGTGGTTGGAATCCTGCCAGACTTTGCCCTATGTGTCTCTCCTAATTTGTATTCTTTTGCTATAATAAAACTATAATCATAAGCACAGTGCTTCCGGTGAATTCTGTGAGTCTTTTTGGTGAATTATCAAATCTGAAGGGGTAGTGAGAAAGCCTGAATTTGTAGCCAGTTGATCACAAGTGAGGGTGGCCCCGGGGATCCCCAAACTTGTGGCTGGTGTCTGAAGTATCTAGGAATACAGATGCCCTCAAATACTCATATTCATCCTCCCTCTCATTCCCTCCCTTCTAATGAACACTATACATATACTTAGGATAGAAACTCCTCATTATACATTTATTTTTATTAATGCAGTGTTCATGTGTGCTCACTTCACTCCAATTTTGCCAATGATTCACTTAGTTTCTTTTTCTAGGTGTGTGGGTAGTTGGCACCAGATCTTTCTGGATGGGGGAGGGAAGGGATCCCAGTATGCCTATTTAATTCAGAAGGTGAGAGATAAGCTCTGGTAGCAAAGTGTTGCCTTCTTTTTGTGGTACGCGGGCCTCTCACTGCTGTGGCCTCTCCAGTTGTGGAGCACAGGCTCCGGACGTGCAGGCTCAGCGGCCACAGCTCATAGGCCCAGCCGCTCCGCGGCATGTGGGATCTTCCCGGACCAGGGCACGAACCCGTATCTCCTGCATCGGCAGGCAGACTCTCAACCACTGCTCCACCAGGGAAGCCCAAGTGTTGCCTTCTTTTCACCTGTGTTCCAAGTGTCCTCAGACTCTGTCAAACAGGACCAAGCAGCTGGGTGATGCTGGCAGGATCTGCAGCAGTGCAGGGACAAGCTAGTAGGTAGGATCAAGTGAATCAGCCTACAAGACTACTGCAAACAGAATAAAACTCAACCAACTCTCATGGCCAAAGGGAACTCAGGATCTGGCTTACCTCTAGGACTCCCTGTCATTGTGCATTAGGCTCCAGCCACACTGTCCCCCTTCTTTCCCCTCAACCACTCTGAGTCTGTTCTTGCTTCAGGTCCCTGGCAATTGTTTTCTAT
>NW_020175387.1:270489-308121 GCF_003031525.2 Neophocaena asiaeorientalis asiaeorientalis | reverse complement strand
GGAATGCTCTTTCCCTGTGACTCATATGGTGGCTCCTTCTCAGCGGGTCCATTTCAGCTCCAATGTCACTTCCTCCCAGAGGTATGGTCTCCTGGCCATACTTGATAAAGCTCACACGGAAGCATGAAATGACAGGGACTTTGCCTATCTTGTTCACACCGAATCCCTGGCTCACAGAGTAGTAGGTAGCGGCTATCAGTGAATGGAGGGCTCAATGAAGAGCGTTCACCAGGTGCTCTCACTGTGGGACGTGGGGTGAGACCTATAGGAGATGTCCAAGATTCATTTCCTCTCTTAAGGGACTGTGGAAACTGAGTCACATGTACATGTGAAATAGAGAGCTCCAGCCATTTCTGTGGCTGTTCATGCTCTCCAAGAGGTGTTCAAGGGCTTCCCTGGTGGCGCAGTGGTTGAGAGTCCGCCTGCCGATGCAGGGGACGCGGGTTCGCGCCCCGGTCCGGGAAGATCCCACATGCCGCAGAGTGGCTGGGCCCGTGAGCCATGGCCGCTGAGCCTGCGCATCCGGAGCCTGTGCTCCACAACGGGAGAGGTCACAGCAGCGAGAGGCCCGCGTACTGCAAAAAGAAAAAAAAACTGATAAGGAAATGGAAAAAAAATGTATGGGAAAATAAGATTCAGGGCTTCAAAATTTACTAATCTTATACCATGAAATATAGGGCCATACTAACTTATGGAAAAAGATTTATGGTGCGATTATTTTCCTATATTATTCTTAGGGCACAGCTTTATCAAGATTTAATGGAAGTGATGGATATGTCTTAAAGTATAGTTATATTTGTATAATAATAAGTAAAACTTCAGGGAATTTGATAGTATGTGTACAAAATATCATAGCCGCGCTGTAGTGTTAAAGGCAGAATAAATACCAACGGTTAGTTGCCTGTCTCAGAAGAAAAAAATAGAGAAAGCAAAGAACTTAAAATGAATTAAAATTTATCCAATTTAGAATCAAATAAAAATGCCATAGGCCCAGTGCCAAGGAATATTCTTGGATTGGAATTTGTTCAACACCCTAAATTTAACCAGCTGCAATTCCTTTCTCAGTGGTATCCAACACAACTTTTTGAAATAGAGGGTGTGCTTTTAAAGGGAAATTGGTATGGAAAATGAAATAAAACCTCCCTGGAATATTTATTCCTTAAGATAAACAGATGCAGTTTTTTTGTTTTTCATTATGTTCAACATATATTACAGAAGATACAGGTCATAGTTAGGAACGACATAAAAACGAGCGGTCATGTGTTTTCATCCTGGACCATAACTGCCTAGAATACTGCCACACATTTATAACTTGTGTTGTGGACAGGCAACTTTAGTGTCATCTGGTTGCTCCTTGCTGGGAGGGGGAATCAGCCAGCCAGAGAGGCAAAAGGCCAGCTTACTTTTGCCCCTGGTTCTGGAATGTCCTAGGGTAGGGTGGGAAGTGTCATCCATGGTAAGTAAAAATTCCCGGGCTGCACCAACCATGGGTACAAAGTCTTAATTTATTCCTTACAGTGTTAGGAACACTAAGCAAAGATAATCTCTATTTTTCAAGTGTGAGAGCAAAACACATTTTCAGAAAGAGACTGCGAGAATGATTATTACAGACCTGTACTTGAAAGAATTACTAAAGAATGTACATCCAGAAAAGGAAACCTGAACACAGAAGGAAGGAATGGGATTCAAGGATCAACAGTGACAAACTGCTATGTATAAAATAAATAAGCAACAAGGATACATTGTACAGCACGGAGAAATATGGCCATCATTTTGTAATAACTTAAAGTGGAATAGATCTACAAAAATATTGAATCACTATGTTGTACACTTGAAACTAATATAATATTGTAAATCAATTATAGTTTTTTTTTTTTTTTTCGGTACGCGGGCCTCTCACTGTTGTGGCCTCTCCCGTTGCAAAGCGCGGGCTCCGGACGCGCAGGCTCAGCGGCCATGGCTCACGGGCCCAGCCGCTCCGCGGCATGTGGTATCTTCCCGGACCGGGGCACGAACCTGTGTCCCCTGCATTGGCAGGTGGACTCTCAACCACTGCGCCACCAGGGAAGCCCAATCAATTATATTTTAATAAAAAAAGGATCAATCGTGAACAAGTGTTCTTTTAAACTGTGGCAAAATCTAAAGTAGTCTTAACTGAAGCCATAATCACAATGCAAGGTAAAAACAGGGTAGCAAAAACATGCACAATTTTAAATATAAGCACAGACAACAGCGTCACTGATTCTGTCCATGGAGTTAAGAAAGAGGTGACTTTTGAATTGAGAATCAAAGGATGAGCAGGGATTTAGCAGGCAACAAGGGGAAGAAGGAAACTTTAAAAAGTAAAGCTCCCGGGATTCCCTGGTGGCGCAGTGGTTGGGAGTCCGTAAAAAAAAAAAAAAAAAAAAAAAAAAAGTAAAGCTCCCAAGTATGACGGCACGTGGCATAGTTCTAGAAATGGCAGAGTAGCTCACAAATCGGGTATTTGCTGGAAAGTGGCAGAATAAAGGCTGGAAAGGCAAGCGTGAAATCTGGTCTCCTTCCTCTCAAACCAATGTCATCAGAGTCAGCTTGTGCAAAATGCCAGGTTACAAGCAGAACTCTTAGGGAGATATAGAAAACATAAGAAGTTGAAACATAGTGTTAGAAATAATAACACCAAATTTCATTATTTGGGAGCTTTATTGCCAAAATTATTTTAAATAGTCATTTTACTATTTTCAAAAAAAGATCTCTGCTCTTTTTCTTCCCTCTAGATCTCATGGGAGTTTATTATCCCTAAGACTCTACTTGAGAGGAAGGAAAGTTCTCATTTATTGAGGTGATTTTTCCATTTTCATAATCAAAATGAACCTGTATTTCAGCTCACAGTTAGAAAATGGACCTGAAAACTGACCATGTCTTGAGAAGAGAAAAATACATCGATTCAAAGCAGTAAGAGATCTAAGACATCAATTAAAATATCTAGAATAAAGTTATAATACGCAGGATGCAATAGCCCATTGAACAATTTAGAATTCATTTTCCTCTTGTGGCAAATGCTACCTGTCAAGATTTAAAAACATCTAGTCACATAAATTCCAAAACGCTTTACTTAGTTGGAAGAACTGATGAATATAAGAGCTTTTGAGAATTAAGTTAGGTATTTAGAATTTAAAGATTTAAAGATAGTCTGGATAGGACCATCTAAATCCTAAAGATAGGATTTAAAGATAGTCTGAGGGATTTTCTTTAGCTGTAATTTTTATTGAAGCACTCAAAGGAGAATGCGTGGCTGGCCAAGTATATTGTGAGAAAGGTCAAGTTTGTGTTTCTCCGTCCGAGCGTTGTTCTGCTCTATCCTTTCCTTTTGGCAGTCATTTGTTTGTGGTCCTCTCATATCTCCCTGCCCCGGCCGCGAGAACTTGCTCTTTGAGAAAATTTTTATGAACATTATTTATATTAGGTCTGAATGATTACTAAGGCTTAATCGGGTGTCCTTCCCTGCCATATTTACTTTGTATTAGGGGACAGTGCTCTAAATTTCTTATTGAAGAATTTCAGGCATTAGCTAGTGGGTTGGGAGGTGAATCTTGATCTAGGGCATTCCAAGAGCCTTAGTATTCAACACTTAAGTCCCTGCTTATAGCTCCAAACCTTAAATCTGGTTCTGAACCTGTTTCAGAAAATGATACCCTATAAGCTCTTCTGGGTCAGTGTCAATAAAAATAGTACCTGTTTGGCATGACACAATTTCAAATGTCATACAAATAGGTTGCCTTCAACTTGATCTAAATTAAATCATCATTTGAATATTATCCAACCTCAAAGAGTATCAAGATCAAACAAATGATGAGAGAAGATGAAAAACACGAGTTCACCGGGAAAGTTGTTTTTTTTTTTTTTTGCTTGCTTGTTTGTTTTTTAAACAGGCAGAATATAAAACCCTCAAAAGATGAGTACTGACAACAGGATACTCATGAAGTCACTAAGCTGGGCCCAAAGTATAGCTGTCTAGAAGCAGCGTACTGCCCCAACTGATCAATCCATCCATCAGTATTGTCTTGTTGAATGTCTGTTTTGTGTATAGTATTATACATGGCACACTTTGATGTGGTTTCTCTCTCTTGTTTATCTGGAGAGATAAAATTCTCATGAAACCACTGGAGAAAAAATTAAGGGGTGAACTATGTGGTACTGATAGAACTGATGATTGATTATTCTTTCTGTTTTTTTCCAAGGCTCCCTTTTATCTGCAGGACAAAATCCAAATCCCATACCAGTTTTAGGGAACCCATTTTATTTGGTCCCTGAGGATTTTTCCAGCCTCATCTTCTGCCATTTTATTCCCTGAACCCAAAGCCCCAGCCCTACCAAATCATATGCAATTTTCTAGATTTATCATCTTTCTTTTTGCACCTCCAGGCCACTTCCTCTGCATGAAATGCATTCCCACTCTCTTTTGCTTAACTCCTACTCATCCATTTAAAAGTCTCCTCTTGGGGGAACTCTTCTCTCACCCTAAAAAGTTTTGTGCTCCTCCTTTGTTTCCAAGTATCTCTGTCTTTAACCGTATGATAGCAACTTCACACTGTACTGAAATCTCTTATATATTTAATTCCCTTATTATCCTAGTTTTTAAAGTGAGGATGTGGATCTGAACCCTATTAACATTTGTGTCTCTAGTGCCTAATGTGAAACCTAGGCATACAGTAGGTGCTTAATAAATATTTGTTGAATGAATCCCATTGTGAGGGTGGTGGCAGATGGCAGGTAGATCTTCTTCAGGAGAGCTGAAAGGTGTGACTACAAGAAAAAAAATTATAGAGCCCAATAGGGTGGAGTAATTATGGGATGATGTCTATGAAACCATTTGGGAGATAGGTGAGATAAACTTATCTACTAAATATCCTAATATGTCCTAAAGCCAGAACCTATCACTTCATATTTGAAAGGCAAATTTAAAGAAAACAGAAAAATGAATCTTTTAACCTTAATAAGTGGTATAGTTGGAATATGTAAATATTTTTTAAACTATTAAAACTAGAGATGATTATCCATAAAGAATACTTTAAAGTTATATCCTTTCTAACTGTGATATCAAGGTGAAAAGCACGTCCTATGCCATCATGTTCTTAGATGTCCCTATTGAAGATACACTCTTTGTCGGGTTACAACACTTATGTAATCTAATACGATAAAACTATTTTTAGCTTAATTCTTGGTTCAGTGTGCTGTTCTTTTGCCAGGGAGTCTCAGACTTGACTCTGTTTGCCCTGTTACTGAGTTGCAAAATGATGCCAAAGCAACCAATGAATCTGTATCACCACACGCTGGCTGTGTACAATCACAGCAGGACAGCTAGGGGTGAGTTGGGAGTGGTTTGCGTTTCTCCCAGAGTTTGGCGGAGGGCAGGCAGGGCTTCTTGTGAGACCTCACCATAATGCATCCCTGTTTCCAACGGCCAGGGGCTGGCTCTGAAATGGAGAAGTAAACCCTGGGGAGAGCTGAGAAAGGAGGAAACAGACTTGGGGCTGGCAGGTGCTACATTAGAAGACAACTTAGACAACTGCTCTTTAAGCATCAGGAAACAATCTCACAAGTCACTTCTGGTAGAATGAGTTATCAGGTGAGGATGTGGTCATCAACTCCCAGAAGGACTCCCTGCCCAGAGGCAGAGCTCAGGGCGAGGTGCACGGGCCGGTACACACTTTTAATAAAAAAACAGTAAGATACGCGTTTGTAGTTTAGAATCTGTAGGTAGTTATTTCCTCTAAAATGAGGGCTCTTAACCATTTTTTGAGGGGTCATAAAGCTTCTGGGAAGTTGATGGACATCATGGACTGTATTCTGGGGAAAATGCACAATTCCCCGATACACAACACTGGATATCCTGTTCCCCCTCCTCTGAGAGCCCCTCAAGTTGAGAACTCTTTAAAGAAATCTCTTAAGATTGTATTTGTTTAAAGTTTGTCAATTTGAGTAAAGGGAAATATTTTTGGCATAAACATTCTGAAAATTCTCGATTCTAAATCCGTGGTGCATGTCTGCAGTGAGTAGAGGGCTGCCATTTTGAAAAACAGGAAAACCCCTCACCTCACTCATTTTTTAGTGGCACCCAATAGAGGTGCTTCTAAATTGCAGTAAAAATGTCATCAAAAGTAAGGAATCTGAAAAACAAATGCTATGAGTTAATAGCTACATAAGAATCAAGTACTAAAGATCTGTATATTCTTCTGAGGAGAGGGAATCCAGACTATTGTCTGTTCTTGAACCTACAGCGGGACAGTTCTCCACAAATGTCATTCCAAACCCACTTCCATTTCTATGTGCAACTGCTAGTTAGTACTAATTAATTTAGTAATCTTCCCATCCTATTGCAGAGGACCTGATTTACGACTCATAACTAAGGTCACTGTACCTTCCATGCCGTCAGGAAGTTGGTAATTATAATAGTTGAAACTAAACATTGAATCTGGCTATCTACTAGAAAACATCACAGAAAGGATCTACATTCTCTTTAAATATGCTATTGAGAATATTTGTTTTCAACTAATTCGCATTAATGAACACCGGCTAAGTAGGCATGTTTACAAGCTGTGAAGGTGTAACCTTGTCTCACAGTAACTCTGAATTGAAGCCAAGATTTTAAGCAGAATAGGCAATTGATTTTGCCCATAAGGAGCATTCATTACTTAACATAGTTGGCAAAATCCATATATTATCAATCACAACTAATAGTTCTTATTTGGAATGCAAGCACATTGTTGTTTATTTAGCTCAGAAATTACTTGCAAACTCAACTGTAACCCAAACTTATGTTAGGAATCAGCTGCAAGTATCATTAGATTCTTGCATAAAATGTCTATGATGCTTAAATATCCCAAGAAAAATACTTTTTACTGACTATAAAGTATATTTTAAATAACTTTGGTTTTTTGTATGTCTAATCACACAAACACAAACAACCACAATAGAAAAGCAAAAGAACAATAACGACTGCATTTCAAATACTGCACGATTGTGAAACTGGCTTACTATGTAAATTATACAAGTGTAAGTATATATGAATATTTTATAACATGTATATATGCAGTTGAGGTCTACTGCAGCAGAGTTCTCCCAAGGAAATCTCTGACATTAATCAGAAATAACTAACCATTTGGGACTTCCCTGGTGGCGAAGTGGTTAAGAATACGCCTGCCAGTGCAGGGGACACGGGTTCAAGCCCTGGTCTGGGAAGATCCCACATATTGTGGAGCCACTAAGCCCGTGTGCCACAACTACTGAGCCTGCGCTCTAGAGCCTGCGAGCCACAACTACTGAAGCCCATGTGCCACAACTACTGAAGCCCCCGAGCCCTAGAGCCCATGCTCCGCAACAAGTGAAGCCACCGCAATGAGAAGACTGCGCACCTCAACAAAGAGTAGCCCCTGCTCGCCGCAACTAGAGAAAGCCTGCGCGCAGCAACGAAGACTGAATGCAGCCAAAAAAAGAAAAGAAAAGAAATAACCATGTATAGTATGTTAATTTGGCTCATTTGTGTGTTTTATTTTTAATCTTTCTTCTTTTTTTATTGAGATATGATTGACATACATCTCTGTATAAGTTTAAGGTGTACTGCATAATGGTTTGGCTAAAATAGATTGTGAAATGATTACCACAAAAAGTTTTGTTAACATCCATCACCTCATGAAAATACAATAAAAAGAAAAGGAAAAAAAATTTTTTCTCCTTGTGATGAAAACTCTTAGGATCTATTGTCTTAACAACTATATATCATACAGCAGTGTTAACTATAGTCACCATGTTGTACATTACATCCCTAGTGCTTTTTATCTTATAACTGTAAGTTTGTACCTTTTGACCATCTTCCTCCAATTCTGCCTCCCCTCACCATCACCTCTGGTAAATACAAATCTTATCTCTTTTCCTCTGAGTTTTGTTTTTGTTTTTTTTTTGTTTGTTTGTTTTTTCAGATTCCACATATAAGTGAGACCATACAGTATTTGTCTTTCTCTGACTTATTTTATTTAGCATAATGCCTTCAAAGTCCATCCATGTTGTCACAAATGGCAGGATTTTCTCCTCATTTTTATGGCTGAAATATATATCTTTATCTATAAATCTCACACCTTCTTTATCCATTCATCTGTTGATGGACATTTAGGATGTTTCCATGTCTTGGCTACTGTAAATGGTGCTGCATTAAACATCGGAGGGCAGATATCTTTTCAAGTTAGTGTTTTTGTTTCCTTTGGATATATTCCCAGAATTGGAATTGCTGGATCATATGGTAGTTCTACTTTTAATTTTTTGAAACTCCTGCACAGTTTTCCTTAGTGGCCATACCAATTTACAATCCCACCAACAGTGCACATGGGTTCCCTATACTCCACAGCCACATCAGCATTTGCTATCTCTTGTCTTCTTGCTGATGGCTTGAAGTTATATCTCACTGTGGTTCTGATTTGCATTTTCCTAATGACTAGTGATGTGAGCATCTTTTCATGTACCTGTTGGCCACGCATGTCTTCTTTGGAAAAATGTCTATTTGGGTCCTTTGCCCATTTCTTATTTGGATTATTTGTTTTTTTGCTATTGAGTTGTATGTGTTCTTTACATCTTTTTAGTATTAAAGCCTTATCAGATACATGGTTCAGAAATATTTTTTTCCCATTCTGTAGGTTGTCTTTTCACTTTGTTGATTGTTTCTTTTGTTGTGTAGAAGCTTTCTAGTTTGAGGTCATCTCATTTGTTTATTTTCTAATTTGTGCTTCAGGTGTTATAGCCAAAAAGTCATTGCCAAGACACATGTGAAAGAGCCTTTTTCCTATGTTTTCTTTCAGGAGTTTCATGGTTTCAGGTCTTACATTTAAGTCTTTAATCCATTTCAAGTTAATTTTTGTGAATGATGAAAGACAGGGGTCCAGTTTCCTTCTTTTACATGTGAATATCTAATTTTCCCAGCACCATTTATTGAAGAGGCTGCCTTTTCTCCACTGAGTATTATTGGCTCACTTGTCAAATACTGGTTGACCATATATGCTTGGGTTTATTTCTGGGATCTTGATTCTGTTCCATTGGTCTGTTTTCTGTTTTTATAATTTGGCTCATTTTTGACCACCATATTTACCTCCATCTCAAACTTCAGTCGTAAACTCTAATTTAGAATGTATTTCCCCATAGTGTCGGTTAGACGCTGAAGAAGAGGGGGTCAAAAGAGTGGGCTGGAAGGTGAAGGATGGTAGGAAAAGCATCTAAAAACCAAACTCCTTTTTGTTTTTTCCAAGTAGGGGATTTTGTCAGAAAAAATGTAAGGAGATCCATGATTCAGTAGAGACTGAGCATTAACATTTGTCATGATTCCTTAATAAAAAGAATTAGTCACTTTAAGTTTCAATATGATGATTTTTATCTTGTTGAATTTTATCAATAACAACTCTTGGGACTGCGCCAAGGTAGCAAAAAACTCCTCACTCTCTATCATCAATATTGAATAATATAATACTGGTCCACAAGCTCATATCTGAACATTTTGAGGCCAGATGTATTTCAGGATTCAGAAATTTTTTTCTTAAAAATGGAAAGCTAGGGCTTCCCTGGTGGCGCAGTGGTTGAGAGTCCGCCTGCCGATGGAGGGGACATGGGTTCGTGCCCCGGTCCGGGAAGATCCCACATGCCGCGGAGCGGCTGGGCCCGTGAGCCATGGCCGCTGAGCCTGCGCGTCCGGAGCCTGTGCTCCGCAACGGGAGAGGCCACAACAGTGAGAGGCCCGCGTACCGCAAAAAAAAAAAAAAAAAAAAAAGGAAAGGTAAAAGTGTGTCTATACTGAACACTGCATAACATTGCCAGGAGGGAATCCAAATCAGTAGTATTTCTGCAGAGAAACGTTTCAATATTCACACTAAATTGTGTAATTATACAATAAGGAAAGGCTATCGATTCAGGCCAAATTTTATTGTCAAGGGAGTTTATGTGCAAACCTTGGGAAATGTTTCAGTCTTTAGTGTTTTTGAGATTTTGGAATTGCAGATTAAGGACTGTGGTCCTGTGTGGACATTTGGAAATTATTTCTGTAGCATCTGTATTCTCTAAGTAGGAGCAATGATCAAACAACTTGTCTATAAACTTGCAGTCTGATTTACTGGGACGCTGTCATTTCTGTGAAATTTGAACTTTAGTTAGTCCTGTCCAGTTTCTGTAATCTATTTTAATGGCATCCATTAAGAACAATCTCGTTGGCATCTGGGCAAACAAGGAGATTAAGGAATTGGCAATTTAGTTTATTAAATGACTAGTATTTACACCATGCATATTCTATGTATATTCCGGGGAAAACAGTGAGATGACTGCTCCCAGAAGACAGTCCAGGGTTGTTCTTTTCCTTAATAAACTAAAGAAATGAAATGGATTAGCCTAGCGTTCATCAGCCCCTGGGGAGATCATAAAGAATACAAAGGCAAGCCTTGCTGAAGGAGAAATGGGCCTCAGTCTCTGAGTTTTTACCAAGTACCCTGGATGACTCTGATACACAGTAAGGTTTGAGAATCACTGATGTCGACAATCTCTTGTTAAGTTATAGCTTCATCGTTTTAGTGTTGGATACCTTTACCCAGGCTGAGAATCAAGGCTGATGTGTAGATTCTTGAGGGAAATGAGAAATTATTACCATCTTTTGTAAGATACACAATGACTTTCATGAGTAAAATAATAAGTTTTGCTGGGAAGTGATGTGATTCCAACTGTTTGTAATCAAAGTGCTTGTGAGAGCCCCAATACTTAACTATAGCAAAGCACGAGAAATAATCAAAAAGTCACTTCCTGGTGACGAATTTTTATTTGTAAAAATTCAAAATATTGTGTTAAAAAATGGAACTGCACTCTTGGATGCTATTTAAAATTGTGAATACTGTAGATTGGGGAGTATGCGATTTAAATAGATGAGGCGGTAGAAGGTGACTATAATTTGACTGTGAATCATGGTGGTGTTCACAGGAAGATTGTGACAAAAAGACAATGGGGCCCTGCTGTCCATTATAAACCACTGAACTGACTTTAGATAAATGCATTTTGTCTTTTGAGTGGAAGCCACCTATCAAATTTCCTCCGTAGCCTGCTTTGTTCATAGTAATGAAAATGCACTTTGTACAGTACAAGCTGCCTAATTCATTAGCACAAGCCTGCATGGACCACCTGCCTGGCTCTAGGCGGGGAGAATAAGGGAGAAAAAAAGTCCATATTTTTCTAAGATGGCTGACTTTTATCTGAAACTACTGAAAGTCTTTCCTTGTTACTGTGAGATGCCGCATGCACCACTCAGCCATGTAACCCCCTAGAGCACACCCCAGCACAGTGGCACTGATTTCCTCTTCAAAGAGGTCGTCAGCTCAGTCTGGATGCTTGGTACTGAAGACTCAGAGGCAATGGCAATGAGTCGCATTCGGCTTTCTTCTTCCAGGGACACGCGGATATACACATTGGCATCGCGCTATGGATTCTGTGGCTCAAGTGTTGAAATGGTCATGGTCACATCCAGGCTCTTAAAAATAACTTTTCAGTATAGGAAACAGGTAGGAAATGTTCAGACGATTCTTTAAAAAAATATTTTCAAAGCACCAAATGACACAGACGTCCTACTTTTGCATCAGACACTTTGTAACTTCATAGAAATGCTCTTTGGAAGCAGGGACTGTAGTTGAACCAGTCTGATAACAATGGGAAAATGTTTTGAAATGGTTGAAATCAAGGTTTCATCACAAGAACAAAGAGGATAGGCCAAGGTGGTGTACTGACGTGAGCTTGTATTTTCACCAAAGCTGCCCCATACAGACTGAGCCTTTGCTGCCCATCTAAAGCACTTTTGAAATGGTAATGCTGTGTTTGCAGTCTTGATGGATGAAATACCCTTATGGCTGAATCTCTGCTAGGGTTGATAATGAGACTGCTTTTACATCTTAAAGGAGTAGCTAATTCCTAATCTAAATGTTGTCTATTCCAGATTGCAGACGATAAATACTCCATAAGCAATCTTCCAAATCAGTTCAGCAGCCTGGGGAAGGATGGAGGAAGAGTCGCCTTTAAGCAAAACCAGAGACTATAAAAAGAGCTGGATCAAAAAGTAGACTCCCGATTGCACACCCACTGTGGCTGGGCTGACAAAAATAGCCACGTGCACAGATTTAGTTCTCTTCAATGTCAGGCTTCCCCCTCCAACCACCCTGGCTCCCTCCCTCCTCCAGCTCCTTAAATGATTTCTGTGGTGTGTTCAGTGCTCCTAGCAGGTGCCTTAGAGTCATCAACACCAAAGGCAGGGCTACATCAGAAGCTGCAGCTGAGAAGCTGCTGGCTCAGAATACTTCCCTCCTCCCCCTCCTCCTCCCCCCTTCCCCCCTGCTTTTCCTCTTCGCTGCTCCAACAACCACCTTCCTGGGAAGGGATGCCTTTTTAGTGCTAACGTTTATAACACGTGTACAAGGTGCCAGGCACTGTACCAAATGCTTCAATACACGGCTTCTTGAGTCCTTCCACAGCCCTATGAGGAAATGACGGCTCAGATAAATAACTAGTTCAAGGGCACACACTTAATTAGTGGTAGAGCAGATTCCGATATTGGAACCCTGCTTTCAGCCATTATTCTGTGCTACCTGTTTGGTCAAGAATGGAAAACTCATGACATACCAGGTTAGTGCCCGCTTAGGGGGGGTTGCCAACTAGCCCTACATTCCTTCCACACATCTCAAACCAAAACCATTGTTCTTGAGTCTAGCTGATTTGTATTTAAAAAAAAGATAATACAGGTGAAAAGTAAAGAAATAAAGGGATGCAGTTTTGCTAAAACTTGGAATATACCCTGAGGATACATGGCTTAAAGGTGATGAATGGAGTTTTAGTTCTTCGTATAACATCTGTCCACGCTAAATAACCATAACCTTAGCATTTGCAGAGCCTCCCTTCTTTCTTGTCTTCCTTTTCCCATCTTTTTCTCTCTATTTCTCCCCCCAGCCAATCTCTCTCTTACAGATTCATTTATTTATTCGTGCATTTATCTGTTCTATTATCTCTTCGGTGGTGCTTTCGACACACCAGGCACAGTGCTGGAGGCTGAAGATACAAAGATACAAAGATAAAATGACTGCCCTCAAAGTGCTTACTTTTTAAGCTGGGGAGACAGAGAAGTCACAGGCTGATACCTCTAATGACAGCACATCACACTGAGTACCATCCTAGCTCCTAGGATGGATAGTCAGTCCAGCCTTAGGCAGGTACAAAATGCTCCTGCATGTCTTATTTTTAACAGCATGCCTATGTTTAATATTAATCTCAAGCACGGTTGAGAAAACAGTTAAAAGAAGGAAGTCAGTCTTCTGCAACCTATTCCTTCCCCCAAGTCCACAGAATCCCCACCAGCAGCTTCAACATCATATTCACTGTAAACATGGGCCTGGTGAGAGGTTCTAAGTACTTTGTTAGCCAATCAGTCCCTGTGGTCAAAAATCTTTTGAAAAAAACAATCTATCTCTCTAGTAGGCCTCTCAGTTCTATCAGTCACAATTTCTTTAATGTCGAAACATCCAAAGGGTAGAGAGTGACCACCACAATGTTGGCAAGTGTTTCCCAGAAGCCTGTGGCTGCCTCCCAGCAGGGGAGTCAGGTCAGAGTAAAGACTGGCTCTATGACCACAGGTTGGGACACAAAGCAAGCTCTGCCTCACCTTCCCTCGGGAAGTCTGGAGTCTGAGCTGATAGACGGAGAAACTGCAGTGTTCTTACAGGGTTCTAGATAAGAAGTGGCACCTGCCAACTGAAGACCTGACGCTTGACACATAGTAAACTGCCCCAGAAGAGACAACCGTGGGGTCACGTAAAGAAGCAACTCCCAACAGAATGAAAGAAAACATCTTCCATGGGAAGTGAACAAAACACCCTATACCACACAGAACCGATTTCGCGAGCGTGGCTGCAGTGACTTCCAGCCAACGTATCCTCTTGGCATCTGAAGGGGAAGAAGAATCAGCAGGGAACTTAAATCCAACTGTGTGAAAACGTCTTCCATTCTGCGAAGATGGATTAGAGAAACTCACAGGCGCCACCAGATGCCACATGACTTCAGCAACGGCTGTCTTGAGGCAGTTGGTTCCTAGTAACCAAAGTGGCCCCAGACTGACGGGATTGTCATGGCAGGGATCCAGCTTACTAGGCATGACATTAAAGAATCAGAGTTTCTAAAATCAATGATCTGTTCAAACACTTTCTATGAGAAGTTCTGCTGATCTTTTATTAAATATCTATTGATTTGTGATGTGTTTTTCTCTCCTCTTCTTAGCTCATTTCTCACAGTTGTGCTGAGAGGACACCTCATCACCCCACATTGCCTGAGAGACAAGAGAAGCTGAGGAAGGTTAAACGATGTGTTCACACCCAAACTGAGCACTGCCCTGCACTTGTGAGGAAACGCTGCACTGTCTCACAATATCCATCCTTGAGCAAGTGGCCTTGCTCAAATCAGCTCCTAAACTGGTACCTTTTATAGAAAGTGTCTCTCTTCTTGTTTGTGAAATATTTTTACAAACATAGTAACCCTTGGTTAATGGGCAAACTTTATGTGAAATATTTTTACAAACATAATAAACTTATTATGTTAATGGAAATCCTTCTATGCTTAACACGTAATGATGATCAATGTTCAAAATGAGGATTGTAAGATTCTGAAATGTCCTTTGAATCATTAAAAAGAAAACTAAATTCTGACCGATATGGATTTTTGTCTGCAGTGCATTTCATTGTTTGCTACTCTTAGGTGAACAATTCATCAATGAGATTTTATATATATATATACACACACATGCACATATACACATAATGACTTTCTTTTGGCAAGGGAAACATCTCCTTCTCTGAAAATGTAGGACAATACATATATAATGCAAGATGCTTTCCTCCGACTTTCTCTTTCTTTCCCTCTTATCCACCCTTCCATCCAATCTATTCTTACAGACCTAGTTGTGGGCTGCTCACCATTGTACCAGAATCACAAAAAAATCCACATCTCACTTTGGGCAGCTGCTTTCTCGTGGTAATTAGAATGGCACACGACAGAAGGGGTTGGGGGTGGTGGGGTAGGTTTCCCGCTCACGGAATGTGGCTGAGGAAATTTGGCTTCCTGGTCAGGAAAGTTACATCTGGCACCACTGTTTTTGTAAAAGAAAATGAAATGACATTTTGGTATGAAATTTCCGAATCATTTATAGTCCAAAGCCATTTGTTTTGGTGAGAGTTATCTGAATAATTTCTTGATAAGAAGCTTTTAAGAAATTGACTAAGTTGGCTGGTCTTTAGAAGTTCAACCTTGAGCTTGGTTATACCTTTAAATTCTGATGTTCTTTTAAAAAAGATATGCTACATTTTTTTCTCTCTACGCATATTGTCTTTTACACAGATGAGTTAACTCTGCCATTTTACCTTTGGAGATTCAGTGTTGGAAGTAAAAATATCAGATATAAAGCTCATTGCTTTTTTTCTTCAAGTTCATTGGAAGGGAAAAAGTGACATTGATTGTGAAGAAACCAGGACAAATGAATTAGTTCGTGAGTTACTGCCTTATTATACACTCAGTAAGACTTTGCTGGATTAAGAAAAGGCCAACTACAAGAGGTAAAATTTAATCAGTCATTAAGATAAGCATTATACATTCTGTTCTTTCTTAATATGATTTTACTGTTCAATTGACATTTCCCTTGAAATTAATACAAATTAATCTAAATTTCATCAAAGGCTATTTTAGACCTCCAATTTAAAGTGTATTGAAATAAGTCTGGAATGGTAGCGACTGCTTAAAAATAAGGACAGTCCGAAGGAGAAATGTGTCAAAAGCAAATCCATGAGTGTACTTTGGGGTGTAGCCAGCCCTAATAAAGCTCAACTCCTCCCCCACCGTCTAGGCGAATCTGAAAATTTTGCTACTAATGTATAGCACAGGGTCTTGGGCTGGAGTAGACAGAACTGGGGGCCTCTCTTACGTGGGATGATGTCTAATGGCATCAAAAAGGAAACTCTAGATTAAACAACGTCAGTAACAACAACAGCAGCTTCAGAACTAGCAAAAATATTTCTCTCTCCTTGGTTACCAAAGACTGAAATGACCATATTAAAAGTTTATTCTTGAAGCCTCATGAAAATCCAAATATTCTTAAGAGTCACTGAACATTATCAGCTATTTTTGTAGGTCATGAACATTTTTCTTTCTGAGAAACTTTCTGAAAAGGGAGGAGGTGTTCGAGAATGTCCCGGTATCAAGTAAAACTTCATAGGACTGCAATTCACTGCAAATGCATCTTTCTCAGTGGAAAGAAACACACAGAGTACCCATGGCTGGGCAGGAAAAGGCCTCCTTGTTAGTTTTCATTTGAGTCAGTTTGTTAACCTTCAGGTTCCTCTATGTCTAGAATCCTGGAGCTGACACCGCAAGTAACATTTGCAAATTGAAAACAGAAAATGGACCAATGGAATGGTATTCACCTAAAATTCTTTTGAAGAATAACATCAAGTATAAATAGACAGTTTGCTCTTCTTTCTGCAATGCTGCCCTCTCTGTCTGGCGAACTCCTCATGGTACTTCCAGGCGCTGCTTCATGTTACTTTTTTCCTATAACTTCTCTTGTAATATTTCCCCTCCCCTTTACCTCACAGCAAAGAAATAAAACAAGATTAATTAATGTGTTAACTAAGGTATACTTTTCCCATAGCGCTCTTTTACACCTCCAGGACAGCATGCATCACATTATATATTATATCATAGATATTCGTCTACCTCTGCTGTTCCCACCAGACTATGGAGACCTCAGGGGCTGTTGCCCGCTTTGTATTCTAGAAAACAGTGCTTGAAATGCAATGCATGTAGGTGTTCATTGAGGGTTTGTTCAAGCAAGTGTCTGTCTTTCTCTATACTAATCCTGAATGACTGTTCATTCATCCAGCTCTTAAAACACAGCACATTATCAGTATTGCAGGGAATTAGACAAAGGAAACAGGACCAGAAAATATAGCAGTACTAACAGGAACAGGGGCAGTGCCACTTATGACATTTTTCGATCAGCTTCTCTGTGAAGAACAACTGAGTATCACACTACCAGGCTAAATGAAAATATTCTAAATCATATAGATTTTTGACCCAAATATTTAGTCAACAATACATGGAATTAATGTTTACTTCCTCCCTCCAAATCTAAAAAGTGAGCAAAGATAGCAGCAGAACAAAATCAGACTGAGAACAGGGTACAGCAAAGACACTTCCAGAAGCTCTGGAATTGGAGGAGAAGAGCTAACCTCCATTCTTTTGCACTGTTTCTCAGCTACAACGTGGTTCAGGTAAAGGGACATTTACAACTGTCCCAAGAAAGAGACTGTTCTGTTTTCTGCAGTTTTGAACTGGTTTTCATGCTTCCCAAATTAGTTTAGTTTCCCTTGCATTTTGGGGTAAATAATCGTGGTATTTAAATAAAGTCTAGAAATGGAAAGAAGGTATTGCTAAGATTATTATTTATACGCACTCCATAAGACTATGTTTTAAAATAACTACATAAAGAATCATGTTGATTTCCTTTTTATATAATAGTCCTAACCCCTCTTCAAAGGTCTGTTGTATGTCTTTCAGTAATGGTTTATGATCTCTTGCCTATTCTTCCTTGTGACTTAGCGTGTTATGGATTTGTGTGCCACCAGTCTTTTCACACATTTTCTTTGTAATTCAGGCACTTCTCCAGGCTTATGGTAACTCCACATAGCTTGTTACAATGTAAGAGGGCAATGATAACTGTCCCATGGAAGGTTTCAACCCCAACCTTGCTAACAAGGTATGACTTTGCCAATATTTCCAACAAGATGTCAGGATATGAGGGTCTCATCCATGCTAAGGGCTGGAGGTTACCCAACAAATGAAGAGACTGGAAGCTTTTGAATGTAAGCTATAAAAATACTTCCATTTTATGAGAGCAGCACAGTTATACAGATATACTATTATAATGAGCTATATGACAAAAAGAAGACACAGAAGAGAAGCAAAAGTCTTGGTTAATGAGCTGACTGCACAGCCAAAGGAAGATAAGGCACATATGTCTGTTTCTGAGTTTGCAGTGTAATTGCTAAAATATTTGATAGCAAGACAAATTTTCAAATTGTTCACAGATGAAGGAAATGGGTGAGTGCACTAGGGACGTAAAATCAGTCTAAAGGGAGGTGTAGGGTAGCCAAGTCATACCACTGAAACAACTCATTTTCTGTTTGAAACATTTCTCTTCATTTTGTTGCATTTTTCTAAAGGTCTCTTTAGCTCATTAAAACATCTTTCTGTTTCTACTTGTTAAAGATTTCCTGGTTCTTTTTAGCTTACTAGTTTTTTCATCCAATGAGCAGAAATAGCAGAAAAATTGGCAAGTGAAAGAGTGATGAGATAAAAAGTATAGAGAGAGGTAATTGAGAGCATTTCATTTAGGTGGGGTTCATGTTGCTACTGGAGCTTTGAACTCTGTCTCTTGGTACAGCAAGAGGTTGCTGGCTATAGCTGGGGACTCTCAGCCATCGTGGGGAAAGACTCCCAGGTCTGAGAAACTATCTCCTGGACTGCCTCTTCATTTTCAATGTCACTCCTCAGGGTGGATGTCAGTTCATAAACAAACAAAAAAACAACCAACCAACCTCAAAAACAAACAGAAACTCTAAATTGAGTTTTCTAATTACTAAAGTAAAATATATTCAAAACCCAGGACTTGTAAAATATGGTAAAGCACAAAGAAAAACGAAAGAAAAGTAACCTATAATTCAATCATTCCGAGACAATTATTTATTCATATTTTGGTGCCTGACTTGTATTTTTCAAAAATCTGTACATATTGTATAATGTGTGTAAGTGTATTGGTTTAAAAAATATAGTACCATACTTAATACTGTTTTTTGGCCTGATTTTTCACTTAAGTACAATGAAAATTTTCTCATACAGGTCTTTCAAAGAATGACTATGATGACACAATAATTGATATATGGATTTTGCATCTTTTATTTAACCAATATCCTACTCTTGGATATTGTTTTAGTCTGAGGGGGCTGCCATAACAAAATACAGTCTAGAGTGTGTGGCCTCAGCAACAGAAATTTACTTTCTCACAGTTCTGGGGGTTGGAAGTTTGAGATCAGGGTGCCAGTGTGGGAGACTTCTGGTGAGGACTCTCGTTCTGGCTTGTTGACAGGCACCTTCTCATTGCATCCTCGTGGCAGGGAGGGACAGGTAGAAAGCAAGTTCTCTGGTGTCTCTTCTTAAAAGGTCACTAATCCTATCAGGAGGGCCCCACTCTCTTGACCTCATCTAAATCTAATTATCTCCCAAAGGCCCCACCTCCAAATACCATCATACTTGGAGTTAGGGCTTCAACATATAAATTGGGGGAGGCACAATTCAGTCCATAGCCAATATTTAAGTTGTCTTCAGTTTGTTCTACTATAATAATGTTGTGATAAACATTCTTGGACATATATCTCTGTAAATATAAAAATCTCTTTCTTTGGCATAAATTCATAGAACTGTTGGATGAAAAGATATGTGCTTTTAGAGGTTTTTTTTCTTAGATTAATTTAGGATAACCAAATTATATCCTCAGTTCATTCAAATTTAGATCAGCTTACAAATAATTACTAAGTGCAAGTTACTGTAAGTACAAAAAAAAAAGTAGATAATTCTTGCTCCCAAGGAGTTGACAGTCTGGACCAAAGGATGAGGGATGGAGATGGGTCAAGTGAACTAACAAGGAGAGTTGAAGCACCCTTATTTTCCCTCTCCCCTCTGCAGAGTCAGTTCATCTCAGCAGAACGCATAGCTTTATAATTTGTTACACATATTGTCAGTCTGCCTCCTAGAAAGCTTATGATGTCCTACTGGCAGAAAAGAGAGCCCACTTTCCAACGGGTCCGTTCAGCTTTGAAAATTTCCTGGACTGAATTTAACTTTCAACTGCTCCCATCACTGTTCTTCTCTAAAATTGTTAGCAATCAGTTTGCTGGCTCAGTGCCTAGAACTATTCCAAATGACAACAGACATATCCTTCATTAGACGGAGTAAGATGATAAAATACATGCATTCACCACAAATACCCTGTTCAGAGGTACAATGATGAAGTAAAAATTTTAAATATTTAATATTTCTTGCCTACAGTTTAATTTTGGAATAATCTCGTGGGTGGGAAACCATTGATGCAACAGAAGTTTAACTTTCTTATCTAAAATATGGCTTGCTTTAATGGAGAAGGGGAAGGATTGATTTTCTAGAGATGTTAAGTGAAACTAAATCTTAAACAACTTTGTGGAAGTGATTTTGACATCTCCAGTGTTAAGAAAAAAAAAGTAACATTTCTTTGGTGCTAAAGCTCTCAAATCTAAACCATTTCTCTGAATAATAAAGATTTTTTTTTTCCTCAGAATGATAGTCTGTGACTTCTTAATAAAGGGAAGAGAAAGTAATATACTTACTGCGTGTTGGGTATTATGCTAGATTCTTTCATTTATATTATCTCAGGAGATTGCTTTTTTTTCTTACAACTGCCTTATACAGTAGGGTTATCAAATTTAGCAAAAAAAAAAAAAAAAAGGAAGCCTAGTTAATCTGAATTTCAGACACTCAGCAAATAAAATTTTTAGTATAAGTATGTCTCACGCAATATTTGGGACAACCTTATGCTAAAAATCATTATTCATCTGAAATTCAAATTTAATTTGGCATCCTCTGTTTATTTGGCAATCGTAGGTTGTTATGTGATTCACATTTTACTTTCCATACCATGGAAAGTACATCATAGGTGATTCACATTTTACTTTCTATACCATGAAAATGAAATGGCAGGGAAAGAAATCAAATAAAGTTGCCACTGTTTGTCTTAAAAGATCTGGACTCTCACAAATTAAGGCATTAGTTCTCCTCCAACCTTCATTTTCAAAATCTTACGGCATATTTGGCTTGCTTTCTTTATCTTCACTTCGATTTAAGTTTTTGCAAAATGATACATTCAACTGTTTTCCATTTCTAAGCCAAGGCACACATTAAATGGAGAAACAGCTATACAACTGGCGTTGAAATATTAATTCGGTTAAAGATTGATTTTCCTGGCCATAACTACTCACTCATATTTAATTTACGGAACTGCGGGTACACAATAAAAATACAAAAAGGACAGTGATACACAACATCCTCAAGTAAGATTATGAAATACGGCCATTACACTATGATAAGAAGGCAGAGCAAATAAAAGGGCAGGAGGCTAACTCTAACTCTTAAGGGAAAGGTACTTAGAACCTGAATAAAGGAAAGAAGAAAGAAGTATTACTTCCCAGGCGCAAGATGTAAAAATCACGATCAGGTAGAGGGTGAGGATTTACTTTTAATCTGCCCAAGTGAACAGATCCAGGGAGTGATCCGTGGGATAATACCTGCACATGGGGGACCGTCTGACAAGTCACAGGCAAGACTTTTAGCCTCTTTACATAATTGCCAGGGAGAGAAAGCTGGTTCAGAATGTTCCATGACCAAACGTCCTAGGGTGGGCTTGGGAAACCCTACCATTTCTTGGTTCTCCTCAAGAGCTCTTGTTCAGCTCATTCTGGATTGGAAAACGTGACCATGACCCTGAGCCTTTTGCATTTTGGGTCCCTGGATTGTAAGACTGGGGAAACAATCCCATCTGGTATCTGAGGTTCAGTGTGTGCCAGGGGCCTAACCGTTAGGCAGAGGAGGGCCTGACACCTGAAAGCAGAGTCGGCTGCCAAAGGGAAGGCAGAGCCCATGGGTTTTCCAGGAGCTGGATTCCAGGGTGTCGTGGAGGCCATGCTGTTGACAACTGCTTCCTGATGATCTGAGCATGACACCAATTTAACAGGAGACAGATGTCAATTCAATGACCCCCACAAGCTGCAACTCTGACAAGTACTCCAGAGGAGGGACTCACTGAAAAATGAGTAGTTGTTGGCCAAGCAAAAAGGGTAGGAAGAGAATTCCGAGCAGAAGGCAGAGCCGTGGCAAAAGGCCCGGGCTAGGAGGGCCTTGCACGTTCTAGGGGTGGAAGGGAGGCCCCGGGGCTGATGCAGAGAGCACAGCAGGAGAGGGAGACAGACAGCAGGTCCTGCAGGCCGCACAGGGATTTGCCTTAACTGCGTGAAGCTGTCCAAGAAGGGGGCTGGCAGCATCAGATTGACAGGTTGGAAGCTCACTCTGCCTGCAAGGTGGAGAGCAGAGCGGAAGTGGGGCCCCACGGATGCAGACGGCAGGGCTGCTGGGGCGGCAGCCTGTGGGACTAGCTAGGACAGGTGACGGTGATGGGGAAGGGGTCGGAGCTGGGGAGCAGTGAGGGGGCAAATCGACAGATCTGGTGATAGATTCCACAGATTCAGTAAGGGGCGCTTCGAGGGACCTGGGCTTTCCTGCTTGCCCCGCTGTGAGGACCAGGATGTTGATCACTAAGATGGCAAACTCTGGAAATAGAGCAGGCATGGGGATGAGAGTGCATTGGTCTTGGAAAGGCTGCGCTTGGGCAATCCGGAAGGATCTATCCAGGGGGTTGTATATCTGGGTTTGGAGCTAAGAAGGACCACAGACGCCACTGGTTAAAGCGTCTATTGCCCGAGGTGTGTCAGAGAGCAAGGTGCCTGTTTGCTGTATGGGACGGGAGCCAGCAGCACAGAAGGCTTCAAGCCAGAGGACCGGTTCAGGCTCGGCTCTACCTCGTGCAGGCTCAGTGTCGTCATCTGTTAAATAAGAATGATGACGCGGGGGGGTGGGGGGGGTCTGAGTTCCATGGCTTCATGTATCTGAAGGCACACAGTAAACTGTAGTCCCGCACCAACGCTGAATGGCTTTTGCTGACCATCGCACCAGTGTTGCCCTCCCGTTCCTTCCACCTCTGACATTTCCCCTATCTGTTATCTTCTCACCTTCTTTTAGGTAGTAGGGGCATAACAATATTGAGGGCCTATTAATTGCCAATCTCATGCTAGATAGTGGGAATATGGCTGGAAGAAAAGACGCTTACCCTCCTGACACTTCTATTTTCAAGGAGAAGAAACAATATCAAACTCATTCTCACATTATAACTCATCAGAAGAGTTCACCAGCAAGGACAGCAACCTCCAGATGATGAGACGTAGCCTAGGCTTGAGAGAGACCTATGAAGAAATGCTAAAATAAAGATCACAAAAATAGAAGCATGCATACCAGGAATGGCTAAAAAATGTAAATCTGGAAGATGACTGTCCTCCTCGTTTAGTTATTTCAGTGTATCTCTAATGTAGGCATAGCCTCACTTGGAGATAATGACAAGTCCACATTTGGGTCCTTTGTTTGAGACTGAATGGAACTTCACCTCTCTCTTTCCCTTCTGCAAAAGGTCCCACTCAACTAGTTGTACTCTAGATAGTACAAAACAAGATGTCAAGAATGAACAGAAGAAAAATTCTTTAGCAAATTTATAATATAAATATCAGTACTTGAAAAGTTATGAGACATTTATAATGCAAAGTATTTAGATTAGCTGATGATGTATTTATAGTGTCTAGGGCAGACCATACACTATTGACATTAAGTACCTCGGCACAGAGGAGATGCTTTTGTCGAATGTCTCAATCCAACCTTGGTTCATGCACTCATTCAACTAACTTTTATCAAGCAAATGCTCGACATTGGGCTGGGCCCTGGGGATGCCAAGATGAATGGCCCCATGACTGAGCATGGGAAAGAGAGAGTGCAAATAAGTAAGTACAATACAGTGTGATGAAGGCTCCAAGAGAGGGAAGGATAGAAGGTGATGAGAACACAGCAGGGAAAACCATGAAATATGATCAGGAGAGGCTCTGTGGAGGTGGGAAAAGTTTTGCAAGGAGATGAGCTTGGCCATGACGCATTTCTGGAAGGAAGATTTCAAGATGTGTTTAAAGAAGTTGGGAAAGACTTCTGTGGGGATGTTCTGATGTAAATTAAGAGAAGCAATTGTCAGGTGAAGAATTATAGCAAAATAGCAAGAGCTGACGTCCAGAGAAGTTTTCTCCACAACCGATGAGAGAAAAGAATGTGTAACTGTCATCCGTCCATGACCACTATCTCCTGATCTCTGACCCCTCCCAGCTCAGTCTCAGTAAACTTGGCAGCAAAGGTGTCTCCTTCCCAGCACCAAGATATTGGTGTACCTTCAAAGAGCAGGACTTACTTGTGTCTGGAGATTCAGGAACTGAAAGATCATCTCAGAAGAACAAGGTAGCATAAAATATACTTAGAATATGTGCTTTAGGGTCCAGTTTCTCAAGGTCAGACTGTGAAACACGCAAGAAGATGAAATGGGTGAGCCCAGCCTTGATCACTCATTAGTTTGGACTCCATTTTTCTTTAATTCCATTCTTCATTTCTTTTTTTTTTAAATAAATTCGTTTTATTTATTTATTTGGCTGCGTTAGGTCTTCATTTCCGTGCGAGGGCTTTCTCTGATTGCGGCGAGCAGGGGCCACTCTTAATCGCGGTGCACGGGCCTCTCACTGTCGCGGCCTCTCCTGTTGCGAAGCACAGGCTTAAATAAATTCGTTTTATTTATTTATTTGGCTGCGTTGGGTCTTCATTTCTGTGCGAGGGCTTTCTCTGATTGCGGCGAGCGGGGGCCACTCTTAATCGCGGTGCACGGGCCTCTCACTGTCGCGGCCTCTCCTGTTGCGAAGCACAGGCTCCAGATGCGCACGTACAGTAGTTGTGGCTCACGGGCCTAGTTGCTCTGCGGCATGTGGGATCTTCCCAGACCAGGGCTCGAACCCGTGTCCCCTGCATTGGCAGGCAGATTCTCAACCACTGCGCCACCCGGGAAGCCCCCATTCTTCATTTTGAATGCTTCAGAGCCTCTGAATGTTGTCTTCAGAATATAGAAGAGTGGCCATCTTTTCCAGTATTTCCTTTAACCATTTTTTCCTGTTACATTTTCGAACAAATTTAATTTTCCTAGGGTTTTCCTTTTGTCTTTTTGGCTCACTGTTTTGCAATTAGAATTGATTTGTTTCCTTCTTTGCCTCTCTTGCTCTCTTTCCCTTCTTTCCTTCCTTCTATCCCAACTTCTTCCCTCCCTCCCTCCCTTCCTTCCTTCCTTCCTCACTAAGATACTACAATTGCCAGCTACCACCACCTACTCCTGACTTCTTCCCGGTATAATACGACTGAGCAGGGGCAAAGCAGGAGAGTGTTTAACGCTCAGGCCCCAAAGCTTCCTTCTACATTTCAACTACAGTGAAATCTGTGGGAGGACATTTATAATGACTTAGGCAGACAGAAAATTAAGGGGTAATACAGATATTTTCCATAGAAAATATATTTTGATAGGAAAACCCCAGGCACTCTATAAACCAAACCTGTGTTTAATTGTTAAATAAATGTACTTAGTAATAAAATACAACAGCATATTTTCAACAGAAGAGATCTGAGAGGAATGTCATTATCCTCTGTGTTTTAAAAGATGAATAAATTGGATGGTTTTACAACTGGTGTCACCAAGACAATTTCATTGTAGGGAATAGGAGAGCAAGGGCCACGTCTTCCCAGTGCTTCCACTGTTTCCACAGGAGTGTCAGGAATTTCTGGGGGGTGGGTTCTTCTTTATGGATATGGCTGACACCATAGGTTTGCAGCAGATATAATCAAAAGGAGTCCAAAACGGTGATTAGGAAGAATATTCCATCCCTTTCTTAATAATAGGCATTATCACAGGTAAAAGATATGTCAGCCAAGAAACTGGACACCAATGCCTATCATACATTTTGGGCCTCATATTATTATTATTATTATTATTTTTTTTTTTTGCGGTACGCGGGCCTCTCACTGTTGTGGCCCCTCCCGTTGCGGAGCACAGGCTCCGGACGCGCAGGCTCAGCGGCCATGGCTCACGGGCCCAGCCGCTCCGCGGCATGTGGGATCCTCCCGGACCGGGGCACGAACCCGCGTCCCCTGCATCGGCAGGCGGACTCCCAACCACTGCGCCACCAGGGAAGCCCGGGTCTCATATTATTATTGTCATAATCCTTCTCCTAACATTTGAGGTTTTCAAATCTACTGAAAGGCAAAAGAAAAAAAAGATCTCAGCTTAAGACCTTGCCAGTTTACTCCCATCTCTGAACTTCTCTTTTTTTATTTGTAAAAAAGGAAAAAAACCCCACAATAATACTACTCATCTTACAGATTTGTTGTCATAATGAATAATTTCCTGAGTGGTTATTAAACTTAAAATATTAAAGCACAATAAGCCCTAATGCGTGTAAAGCTTTGACCACCATCTGTGGCATGTGAGAAGCATTCAATAAGAGATAGCTATTGTTACCTTATTGTTACAGAAGAAAACCATATTATCCAACTTAATGTCAGCGCAGGTCACAGGACCCGTCCATGGAGGTGTTTGGCCTTCTGAGTTAAGCCACCATGATGATCATTTTCCAAACAAAACGATATTGCGTATTGCAGGATGAAAGAGGGAAAGAAACCTGCCACTGCATCAGTAGGACTCGGTGAGTAGTGAAACACTACTACCTGTTCCACCAGCAAGACTGTGAGTAGGCATCACAGTTGATGTGGCACTTGGCACGTCTTTATAAAGAACTGCTCTTCTTCTCCTTTTCTCCTTCTTTTTCCCCTTCCCCGCCTTCCCCCTCTCCTTCTAGATTGAACTTGCTTACAGGAGGCTACAGAATGAACATATATGGTGAATTATTTACTTTTCCTTTTATGGAGAGCAGCCATCATTAAAGCAAATTAAAAGCGTAGTGGAGCACACATTTAGAATAATATTAAGTAATACATACATAACCTATTAGGATAAAAGTCAAGTTAATTAAATGAGCCCCTTAAGCACCCAGTGTTTGGCCTTTGCATAATATGCTGTTCTCTCCTCAGGACCACAGCAGGTCATCCTTCTTATCCTGGCTAGTGCCAACTTGTCCTTCAGGTTACATCTTAAATACGATCTCCTCTAAAAGGCCTCTTGTGATTCTTTATGAATAATTGAGGCTTCCCCTCATATATGCTCCTGTGCCCTCTTTACCAGAGACCTCATGAAACGTTCCTGAATTTGCCTGTTTCCGTAGAGGACTCTTCAGTGTGAAGGTACAGACCGCAAGGGGAGGACGTGAGCCTGGACCTCGCTGAGAGCCTGGCACACACAGGCAGAGCTCTTCGCAAATATTCCTGGCTCTCTGCCTCCCGGGCTCATGGTAGGATGGCCCACTTGCAGTTGTGCTGGGCTGTGCAACGTGCTCTGGCCAGTTAGTTGTGAATGGAAGTGACAGGTATCACTTCTGGGCCACAGCAGACAACAGCCAGGGCAAGATCGTACACAATGCTCTTTCCCTATAGTTCAAAACACACAGAGCCTGCCCAATACTAAGGGCACGTTCCCAATGTCCGTCTGTGATTGGCTCTCGTTATCTGTGTCTTTAGAGAAATCATTTATCATTTCCAAGTACTGTCTTCTAATCTGGGAGTTACGCAACCTGAAAGAAATAAATATAAGAAACAAAGTAGAAGTGCAAAGTATTAGCCACATCCTGGGGCATGTGATTGGACACAACACGCCTATGTGCTGGTGTGTCTGAGAGGCCTTTATGAAATCTAAGTAAGTTATTTGGGGATGAATTAAAGTTAATTAATTATTGCCCTAAAATATCTGCCAGTTAACGTGGTCCAGAGAACACTGAGACACAGGATAAAAATGTCTGGAGGGTATGTGCAGGTGCTTTGACAGATTCCCTGGCCAGGTAAGGGCAGACTGAAGGCCACGAACACTTAGTTGGGTTACTGACAGGCAAGGCATGGCAAAGTCAAAAGCTCCGTTTCATGGCTTCATCCAGGGTCAGTGTAGCTGTTTCCCATTGTGGAGCAACCGCTGGACTGTAAGAGGCACCTCTGAGACCATTCTGGGTAAAAAGTAACTTATTGAGCAGTTCTATTGTCATCAAACAGAGCCATACTTGACAAGACAGCTGAGAGACTGAAAGAATCGAATTCTTTATTTAAGAAGGTTAACCAAATTCCAAACAATTAAAAAAAATAGTTTGGGGGATCTTTTTTGACCTTATTTCATGCCAGTAAAAATTAAAAACTTCTTTTGTTTTACAGCTGAAGTGATAGAGACGGACTAGGGAGATTTTTCTTCTTTTCTTTTGTTTTGCTTTCGGTAGGAGAAAAAGAGTATTCACATTTCTGCTCTTGTAGACACGTTCAACCAGAGAGGTTAAACTCAAACCAGTGGCTGCTGGATGAGAATATCTAAAGAAGCAGTAAATAAAGTCAGTACTTGGAGAGGGCAGCATTAGCAAAAGGTAAATAGAGCGTCACTTTTTTCAGCACCTGCCATTTTCTATTAGCTGTTCCATAACAACCTGGCACGGTATATATATCCAAGTTACACGTCAGGCTACTGATGTCCACAAGGTAGAAAGGCGATCCTGGGAGAGAGTTTGAGTTCTAAAATCTCTTATGTCACCAAGCCTGCCAATAAAAATAGGATAGGCATAAGAATAACCACATGCCAGATTCTCATTCTTTAAACTATGTCAGACTTTCGGAAACACTTTGCTTCCATTTTTATGAAACATAGAGGCAGAAAGACATTACTGTGAAGTCCAGAGGTTGGAACCAGAAAGACCCTATGAGCCTACGTCACTGATATAAAACAAGTCTGCATTTGCTTCCCCAGAGGGGAGGGAGAAAAGGACAGAGTCAGGAATGTGCTGAAATCAAAGCCTGAGAAGTAATCACTCTTTCCACTCTTAAAGGGTAAAATGTCTGAATAATTAACACTGGTAGAAAAAAGCTTGCAGGGAGATTTGAGGCTTGTTCCAGCCCTTGATAAGAGACGCATTAACTCTAAGATAATGCACCAGGAGATGGCATTCCCCGAAATCAATGGCAACTTCCAGTCGGTACTCGACTATTGATTCTTTATTGTACCAGGATAAGTCATTCTGGATGACCTCGGCAAATCGGAACAAGTCATTTTGGATGACCTCGCTTACTCTCCACCTTTCCCCCTGCTGTTCCAGGCCCTGGAGGGCTGACTGAAAGGGACCACAGCAACAGGCTCCCAAGCCGTCCTGCTTCCTTTGGGGACTGGCCACCTTTTGGGATGGCACACACTGGCAGAAGAATGGCTGCAGTGGGCCATGGAGTCACAGTGGTCTGGCGGCATCCCTCACCCAGGGAGCCAGTTCCCATCAGGGGCTCTCTCTACCATCCTCTCTGTGTCTGGGTTCCGGTTTCCTCAACACTTCAGGCCTTGGAGTGAGAACAGAGCCCCATTATTCTCTCTTTCGGGGGCTCCCCTCACTCTGTTCCACCTAAGAGTCCCTCTGTTACACTCTCCTCCAATCACCCTATCTAGAGTGTGCTGTGTGGTCTGTTTCTTGCTGGCTGACACCCTGACTGATAGTTTATTTGAGAGTGAAAAAGTGTATTTTCCAGGTCACATCTTGATGATTTGGAAAATGGGAGAAAATTAACCCTGAACAGGAAAACTATTAAATCTTATTCATGTCCTATCTTTCTTAGAAGATGTTCTTGAGCCCTAGATAACCTCTCTATGAGGCGTGGAATGTAGGCGGGACCTTTGTGTGTGTGACGACTAATGTACTCGTGCAGCTGTGCTCGCAGGCGCGGCGTCAGGTTTTCTGAAACTCCCTAGCTCCTATCACCGACCCACCATGCCTCCTCATTCTGTGAAACGGAGCTAAAAAACAAAAACCAAGCAACCAAGCCAAACAAAAAAAGCAATGCTTGAAGATCAGTGACCAGGTAGCTAAAGAGAAGAGAAATAGAGGGACAATCAGGAGACTCATTCAGAATATAAAGGGCATCCATCAACCATCCTTCATCCCTCCTGGGCTTCCAAGAAGAATTTAAATTGCAGCACGAGGAACCCGAATTAAGAGATTTTAAAAAAGAGTCGCTTTCTGTCTGTCAAGGTCATTATCTTTTAAGATATGGGAGTCGGATAGTAAAGAAAGCTGTGAAATTACTTTCTCTGAATGCCTTTGAGAACTAGGTTCTTACCTCTCCGGGATGGTTCTGTTCTGATGCTCTTGGAAGGCAAGGTTTGAGATTAAATGACCTCTCAAGGTCCTTTCTTAGTCCATAAAGTACTAATCAGAAAGCACCAACATTTCCAGGGGGATGGCAGAAACGGGTGCCAGGTTGGTATTAAACGAAGAAGCCCTAGAGCTGATCACGGGAAGCAGGCGGCACCAGAGGGAGTGTGATTCGACAGCGAACCAGATGACAATGAATAGTACACACCCTAAACACACACAGATTCATGAACAGAGACTGGAGCTGTGGGCAACGCAACGGCAAAGCAGGACCACTTCTTGAAAATTTTTGGAGAACTATATGATTATGAAGCAACGAGACCCAACTGTTATTTTAACAAACTCGGGGCAACTTTGTTCCCCTTCAAAGGGGGCTTTATGTGATGCAAAAACTATAACTCTAGTTTTCATTATGCATGAGACAATGAAAAGCCAGGTCATGCTTATTTTTTTAACTCATGGAGTGTTTATCACAGCATGCTGTACAGATGCAAACAACATGATCCAGGGGATAGTAAAAAAGCAAAAACAGAGACAAAAACAAAAAACACAACTCTGAATCCCTGTGCCTACTTGCATGAGGAGAAACCTGGCACCATGACACTAACTGATAATTGATCTCTCTAAGGAATTAAGTAGTAATCCCGATGCCTGAGGACCTCATAGTCACCTTAAAGGAAAGGCATTATAGTCAATTTGGGTATCTTGTGGACTATACTTATTTTTTGTTTTAAGAAAAATTGTGGTTGGTGGTTTGAAACCAACACAATGAGTCAAAACCCTTGATGCACTTCCATCTACAGATCCATAACCAAGTATCAATATTGAGCTAGCAGAACAGTGCTACATATTATCTTTAATTGTGGAAACAGGACTTTAGCTGGTAAGAGGAGGGAAGGATCAGAGTCTTTAGAAGGTGCTTAGGCTCATTCTGACCAGACACACACTCATTGCTCAGCTCAGGCTGGATGCCTATGAAAGGTCTCGTCAATTCTCTTTTGGATCCTCTAGAAACATAGACACCACTGTGTGACCTATTCTCTCAACAGAAGTTCTCAGACTGACCCTTCTCTTTCCATTTCCAGGAGGCTCAGCATCTAGCTGCTGGTCCCATATCCTCTCATTCCCCTGCCCCCCGACCAGCCCAGTTTCCCCTCAGCTTCCTTTAGGTGAATCTGACCGTCTACCTTTCAGTTTTGCCCCGGCTGTGGAAGGTCCTCCTCTGGGAGTCTCTATCTAATATCCCTCCCTCCCTAGCCACACCTGTTTTTAGCTCTTCCCAACTGGGGACCGGAGCTCTAGGGATGGACTTTCTGCCCCAGTTGTCTAGCCAAATCCCCAAAGTATATCCCAGTCAGGAACTGGATCCCTGTCTTGTCCCTTTGAGTCTGCATCTGCCTGGGTAACCTCAGGTCTTTAAAGACTGAGCCTCTTTGAACTCCCACTTCCCCAACTGAGGCAGCCTGGCTGCCATTATCTGCTGTCAGCAGACCTGGTAACAAACATCTCATTCCCGTGCTCCTTCATACACCAGAAAAAACAACTCTAATGCCTCTTAAGATCCCTCCTCTACATCTGTCTAGACCTTACATTGTGTACTGACACCCATGGGTGCTCTGGCCTGCTTGGCTTGATTACTTTCCTCCACCCCTAAACAAACTCAGTTTTAGGGGGTTCTCAGTGTCTACTGAGCTACCTACCATCACACCCACTGTTACAGCAGATCAGAGACCCCCATCCGTCACGTCCGTCTTTACAGAAACTAGAATGACTTACCAGAAAGATTCATTTCTTTACAGATATGGTGTCTCCAAGGTTCTTAGTCTTTTCTTCCTTGCTGTCCACTAGTAAGACCTAACTTAAATTCCTTCTAACACTGCATTTTACTCTGTCTTTAGATTCTATCAGAGAAACTGGATTGGACCCCATGTGGGAATTCCTTAAGGGGATTGGTCAATGGGGGATGGGTACTACCTATAAAACCTAGTGAGGAAAATCAGGTGGGTCTTAGACAATCTTATATGGTTGTGTGCAACAGAAAAGGCCATCTTAAAAAAAAAAACCAGGTTCCAGGGATAATAAGTCTACAGCTGAACCACTTTACTGGCAAATAGCTTGAGTTTCAGTCTCACAGATGATTAGGTAAAGGACAGATTGAGGAATTGAAAAAGTATGTCAAAGGGATTCACTGGTGTAGAAAGGAAGAGTCCTTAGCTAACTAAGATTTAAATCACAATTGGACTTGTTACCTCTCACACCTTCAGATCCGGGGTCACTGCTAGATTCCTCATCTTTAGGGAGATCACTTGAAAGAGTAACCCTTGATTTATCTTGAAGCCTACTCCACTTTTTGAGTGCCAGGTCAAAGAATCCTTCTGAAGGCTGAGGTCATCCTATAGACTCCAAGTCCACAACTGCTTAGCTGTTTTACACACACACACACACACACACACACACACACACACACCGGCTTTCTCTGATACTCCCTCTCTGAGATAGAGCTGTAATCGCTGTGTCATTTCACTAACTCCTTTCGGACTGCAGACTCCTAGCAAATGTTTGGGGGTAATAATAGCACTTAATATCGGTTGCTTGAAATTGGGCAATTTACTTGTTTTCTTTTTTTTTTTTGAAAAATTTATTTATTGAGCACTTTCAAGGCAGTCTAAACACAGTATCTCAGCCTCACTGTAACACTGCATGGTATTGGATTGAACCACATGAAACTGTTGTCTCTGTAGGCTGAACACCTGCAATTGCAAATGAATCAACCCATAAGTAATACTAGCATAACCCTTATGTTACAGAAAAGAACACTGAGAACAAAGAAGTGGAATGTAGCCATTTACTTGTTTTCTGAACTTCACCTTCCTCGTCTATCAAATGGGGACACTAACACAGCTCGTGAAGTGAGATAATATTATGCTAAAATATTCTACAGACAATGAAGAATGAGCCAGATGTCAGAAATCATTATTTGCATTCCACTTTGGTGGCGCCCTACAACCTTTGTATAAAAGGTGATTTGCTCAATAAATGTCATTGACTAAATGACTGATAAAGTAATTTGGACCTGAACTCTCTCAATTAACTCCAGTAGCAGAGGTCTGTTTTTCACGGTCATTGACATTACCCAAGGATAGATTTTTCAAGCTGGATGGTTTACATGTGGGATGCTTATCCTCTGGCGGCTGTACACTGAGAATTCAAATGCAGACATCAGTCTTTGGCCTCATTCTGGAAACTTATCTTCTACATTAAAAATTTTAAGCATAGAATCAAAGGCAATCTACTTCCAGGAGTGACATTAATGGGATGACGTTTGGAAGCATCATCTACTCTCCGTGAATAACAAACTGTTCAATCAGTGCTTCCTCCCCGAGTACACTGGCAGTATCATGCCCCTTGTCCAAGAACTACCCACAGAAACCATTTAACTACCTATTACAGTCAGATTTTATTTTATTTCTTTTGGCTATTTTTTGTAGTAAATGCTGGAGCATGGCCCAGCTTGCCCCCTACCCTGACCTCAGGACTGAAGTCCTCAACCTCTAAGAGGCTGGAAGTGTTGGTAGCCAGTAGCTCTTCACTGAGACCTTTTCTAGGGATCGTCCAAGCTGGAAGAGAGTCGTTTTGCCCAAGGTCATGTCTTTTTCTCAAGGACAGCCTATATACCCAAGGAGGGATCACACTAGAGATAGAAAAGGCCGGTCCTCTCATCCCAACTGTTGACAACCATCAGAGTGAGCTGTGGGATCAGCTGAGGTCGTGGTGGTAACATCACAGTTCTACTTCTTCCCCTGCCCAATCCTGTTCTCCCTGTTCCCCTACAGGTCACTTCCTAATAAGTTAGTGCTTGCAAGTATCCATCTCAGAGGATGCTTCCCAGGAGCTGGACCTTCATGCCCTCATCTCCTTACAGGAGCGAGTGCCTCTAGCATTTCTGCACAAGATGATGGCCAAGCTCTCTCCTTCCAACGGCACTGAACTGAGCTTAGAACTGTGCATAAAATGTGCAGCTAGGACAAGAAGAGTCCTTTAATTTCCATATGCTTCTCTCACTGGCCTTATGATGAAGTGTTTATTGATATTTACGTAAGAGCACTCAATTACTGCCCCAGCAAGATGAGAAGCAAACCTAAAAGCTTCCTTGGTAGAACAGGGCCAGGGAAGTGGTGCCTTAATGCTCCCCACTGGCCCAGAGATGAGGTCAGGTGATTGGGAGGAAGGACGGCCCAAATGCAAGGGCAGCGTGGCTCTGAGGAATGGATCACTGGAAACCTACAGACCCACAGGACCCCTCACGCCACCCCCTAAACCTGGTGACCCAAGCCCCTCCCAGCCACTTCCTAAACCTCTTCCAAGGTGTAACGCCAGCTCTGCCTCACCCAGGGCTGGGTCCACCAGGCTGCAGGGACTCCCATAACAGAGCACAACAATGAACAGTTCAGCTCACTATTTTTCTAGCAGATTCTTGGCAGAAGCTGGCTTTTAAATTAAATGAATGGCACATCATAGTTCAACTTCTTCACATCATTTCTTTCCCTCCGGGGTGGTAGCCTGAGACAGTGAGGGCCTGACAAGGTCAGCCCTCCCCTCCTCTCTGATGTTCAGGGAGTCTGAGGTTTCTCAACAGCCATCAGTAAAGTGATTGATGGCCTTCCCTATTTTCCAGGTTCTGGGGGAGAAAACACAAAATGAAAATGAAACCAGACTTCTCCCTGAGACAAATCTGCAACCAGGGCACATATGGACCGCGTTCCTAATTTTAGGACACTGACTCTAGGAACAGGTAGGGGTAGACTCTGTACTACTGGCATCATTTATTTGGTGTTATTTGAGGATGCACGTTTCTGTCTGTGTTCAGAAACTCCTATCTGTCTTGGTCCCAATGGGGAGTTCCCTGGAAGATGACAAGCTGAAGGGTGGGGAAGAAATCGAGTTCATTGGAAAATGACAGCAGCCCTGAGTAAGTTCCTCTGCCCTCAAACAGGTATGTTCGTGAAATGTGAATCCAGGGAAGTCAACTGATGTTTTGGTTATGTGTACCCATGGATGAGGTCATGTTTTGATACAGTGCCGGGGTACTGTGATACAACGCCAGGGTGGGCTTTTGACCTCATCACCAATACAAAGGTCACAATGAAAGTTTGCCTAATGCTTTGCATTTTGCTAGGTATTTTGTACTCAAATTAGGGTGATTGTAGGAAAAGTAGGAGGAAGTTTCAAACAACCTACATAAAGGGACAGGTGTAATGTAAAATATCACAGCTCACAATACATCTATACAGTATCAACATGCTGTTGGATGCAGGGCAGTGAGGATGCTGATGTTACTAATACATAACTCGGTCACTAAATGACTTCCATTGCTATGAGATATGCTTGCTTTTATGCAGCCGGTTAATCTCTTAAATAATGAATATAAGGAAAATGGTTATAATAACATTTTTAATGTGCAACTAACAGTGCCTATTCCACAATGAAGTTTAGTTTTTTTTTTTAATTTTTAAAAAATATTTATTTATTTTTGGCTGCATTAGGTCTTAGTTACGGCACACGGGCTCTCTGGTTTTGGCGAATGGGCTTAGTTGCCCCAGGGCATGTGGGATCTAAGTTCCCCAGCCAGGGATCGAACCCGCATCCCCTGCATTGGAAGGCAGATTCTTAGCCACTGGACCACCAGGGATGTCCAAAGCTTAGTTTTAATTTGAAATGTGTTAGAGCAGTGGTTCTTAGACTTTAACATGCATCAGAATCACCTGGGGAGCTTGTAAAAAAAAAAATTGCTGAGCTCCAACTCCAGAGTTTCAGATTCAGTAGTCTGGGTCTGGGCCTGAGCATTTGCAACTGTAACAATTGCCAAGTGATGCTGATGCTGCTGGTGCAAGGATCACACTTTGAAAACTACAGTTTTAGAGGAGCTTATTTAAAGAACCTGCAGGGACTTCCCTGGTGGCTCAGTGGTTAAGAATCCGCCTGCCCATGCAGGGGACATGGGTTCTAATCCCTGGTCCAGGAAGATCCCACATGCCACGGAGCAACTAAGCCCGTGCGCCACAACTACTGAGCCTGTGCTCTAGAGCCCGCGAGCCACAACTACTGAGCCCACGTGCCACAGCTACCGAAGCCCGCGCCCCTAGAGCCCATGCGCCGCAACAAGAAGCCACCGCGATGAGAAAACCTGCACACTACAACGAGGAGCAGCCTCTGCTCTCTGCAACTTGAGAAAGCCCACGCGCAGCAACGAAGACCCAATGCAGGCAAAAATATAAACAAATAAATTAATAATAATTAAAAAAAAAAAAGAACCTGTAGTACATACTTTTTTTTTAACAGCTTTATTGGAGTATAATTGCTTCACAATGGTGTGTTAGTTTCTGCTTTATAACAAAGTGAATCAGCTATACATATACATATATCCCCATATCTCCTCCCTCTTGCCATACTTTTGGTTTTTTTCGAATGTTACTTCATGTTAAAAAATCACCTTTTATGTTTCTATAGACTGAATGTTTGAGTGCCCCCCAAATTCATATATTGAAACCTGATCCCCAAAGTGATGCCATTTGGAGATGGGGCCTTTGGGAGGTGATTAAGTCACGAGGGTGATGTCCTCATGAATGGGATAAGTGCCCTTATAATAGAAAATTCTGAGAGCTCCTTCATCCCTCCTGCCATGTGGGGACACAGTGAGAAGATGGGTATCTATGAACCAGACACCAACCAGACACCATCTGACACCAACTCTTGATCTTGGACTTCCCAGCCTCCAGAGTTGCAAGAAATAAATTTCTGTTGTTTATAAACTACTGACTCTATGATATTCTGTTACAGCAACCCAATGGACAAAGAGATATGTCACTAATTTCTCCCCAAATTATCTGTTTTGAGAGTTGAGTTTGAATTTTCTGACATTGGATTGACTTTAAGAGTGTCCTATTTCTAGGGGGTGATGACCTCCTGGGTAAAATTTTTGCTGAATAGTATGTGGAAGGTATTTAGCTGGAGAATCAGGTACTGAGAAGACAGAAAATATCTAAGATAAAAGTAAAAATAAATGATGATGATAGCTGACATGTGCTGAGCACTTACTATGATCTCGGCCTTTCACAAGCCCTGTACAAGTATTATCTCACTTAATTTGCTCTGCAGTTGTAGGAGGTGGGTTTATCCCATTTTTTTCAAAAAAGCAGAGACATATTTCACATACTATGGAAAGTGAATTGGTTGGTTAGTTATCTGCTGTACCAGTCTATTTTGAATACACGCCTTGAAACACCCCCAATAATGCCAAAGGAGAGCATAATAAACTTTAACAGTAAGGCAGCAATAATGTTTACATTGATTAAATAATGATTTGCTCAGATCAAGACTTTTTAGTCTTTCATGTGAATGACTGGAATTATTTAAAAGTGACATTCAAAGTTTCTTGGGAAGATAACCCCATTTTAGATGTACACAGGAAAAGATTTTAAAAAACCACAAAGCCACTATTTTTTTTTTTTTTTTTTTTTTTTTTTTT
>NW_020175387.1:269739-270387 GCF_003031525.2 Neophocaena asiaeorientalis asiaeorientalis | reverse complement strand
TCTTCCCAGACCAGGGCACGAACCCGTGTCCCCTGCATCGGCAGGCGGACTCTCAACCACTGCGCCACCAGGGAAGCCCACAAAGCCACTATTTTTACTTGCTTTTCTCAGAGGGACTAATATATAGGAAAAAAATAAACCCTTCTCAGTAGAAAAAAAAAGATACTTGATGAAAAGAAAGGATTTTATCAAAATAAGAAGCTTTTAACATGTCTGTGGCTCATGAAGGTCCCTAAAATTTAGCGGGGCTGATTCAAACAGAAAACTGCTTCTCAAACAAGAAAGCAGAATCCAAGACCAGAATGCATTGTTTCCTTGATGGCTGCGCTTTTTCAGTTCCCAGCTTCCTCCTGTTGCTCTCTCCGTCCAAGGCTCCTTCTGATACATCCTTCCCACCCAAGTCCTACCCCTGTTTGAAGGCTCAAGTCAAATATTCATTCTCTAAGTCAAGGAGTCTTATCTTACAACCTAGGACTCCCTGCCTCCACCACACCACCCCACATACATATACACATACTACACAATACACACACACACCACATGTACACATATACCACACACATACAAACATAATACACACATACACACATACCACACACATACACACATACTACACACACACACCACACGTACACATATACCACATAC